>NC_071339.1:11990000-11992500 GCF_027744825.2 Synchiropus splendidus
GATGACAGGTTCCTGGCCAATGAGTTAGTCGAATGGGAACTTGGCGGCGGTGGTGGAGGAGGAGGAGGAGGAGGAGGACGACAGGTGTTTATTTTGTACCAGCTTAAGGATTTGCACCGTTCCTGGAGGTAATGCAATACCAGGTCGATGCGCAGAGAGGATGGAGCAAGCCCCTGGTCCTTCTCCCTGTTCCAAAAATCAATTTAATATATGGTCCCCGGGTAGGGGACGTATCAGATATTAAACTGATAAGAACAGATACTACACTTGATCTTAGCCAAAAGGCCGAGAAGCGATAACCCCACAGTGGCCGGGCCCAGACTAGGGGTGGAAAAGGCAAGAAGGGTCACTGAGGGAGGCCACGGCTCGTCGACTCTCAGAGTGCCCCCCCTTTAGTCTGGGATTGTTTAGTGGGTGTTTAGTTGGGTTTTTATTGGTTGATTGGTTTGCCTTATGACATAATATCAAGGGAGAGCGCGAACGCAGTCCCCACTACCAGAAATTATGCAGTCGAGATTCCCACATTTGGGGAATTCGCAAAGGTCAGCATGGCCCAGAGTGCAATGGCCTAGCCTCGCCTTGGGTGAACCACCTTCTTGATCATGGTGTCTCCCCTGCCAGGTAAGTATGAGTTGCCCAGCTCCGCGACACACTAGTCTGCCCTGGCGCAGGCAGAGTAACTCACGGCTCCCCCGACGACTGGCACCTTGGTGGAGATGACAGGTTCCTGGCCAATGAGTTAGTCGAATGGGAACTTGGCGGCGGTGGTGGAGGAGGAGGAGGAGGAGGAGGACGACAGGTGTTTATTTTGTACCAGCTTAAGGATTTGCACCGTTCCTGGAGGTAATGCAATACCAGGTCGATGCGCAGAGAGGATGGAGCAAGCCCCTGGTCCTTCTCCCTGTTCCAAAAATCAATTTAATATATGGTCCCCGGGTAGGGGACGTATCAGATATTAAACTGATAAGAACAGATACTACACTTGATCTTAGCCAAAAGGCCGAGAAGCGATAACCCCACAGTGGCCGGGCCCAGACTAGGGGTGGAAAAGGCAAGAAGGGTCACTGAGGGAGGCCACGGCTCGTCGACTCTCAGAGTGCCCCCCCTTTAGTCTGGGATTGTTTAGTGGGTGTTTAGTTGGGTTTTTATTGGTTGATTGGTTTGCCTTATGACAGAATATCAAGGGAGAGCGCGAACGCAGTCCCCACTACCAGAAATTATGCAGTCGAGATTCCCACATTTGGGGAATTCGCAAAGGTCAGCATGGCCCAGAGTGCAATGGCCTAGCCTCGCCTTGGGTGAACCACCTTCTTGATCATGGTGTCTCCCCTGCCAGGTAAGTATGAGTTGCCCAGCTCCGCGACACACTAGTCTGCCCTGGCGCAGGCAGAGTAACTCACGGCTCCCCCGACGACTGGCACCTTGGTGGAGATGACAGGTTCCTGGCCAATGAGTTAGTCGAATGGGAACTTGGCGGCGGTGGTGGAGGAGGAGGAGGAGGAGGAGGACGACAGGTGTTTATTTTGTACCAGCTTAAGGATTTGCACCGTTCCTGGAGGTAATGCAATACCAGGTCGATGCGCAGAGAGGATGGAGCAAGCCCCTGGTCCTTCTCCCTGTTCCAAAAATCAATTTAATATATGGTCCCCGGGTAGGGGACGTATCAGATATTAAACTGATAAGAACAGATACTACACTTGATCTTAGCCAAAAGGCCGAGAAGCGATAACCCCACAGTGGCCGGGCCCAGACTAGGGGTGGAAAAGGCAAGAAGGGTCACTGAGGGAGGCCACGGCTCGTCGACTCTCAGAGTGCCCCCCCTTTAGTCTGGGATTGTTTAGTGGGTGTTTAGTTGGGTTTTTATTGGTTGATTGGTTTGCCTTATGACAGAATATCAAGGGAGAGCGCGAACGCAGTCCCCACTACCAGAAATTATGCAGTCGAGATTCCCACATTTGGGGAATTCGCAAAGGTCAGCATGGCCCAGAGTGCAATGGCCTAGCCTCGCCTTGGGTGAACCACCTTCTTGATCATGGTGTCTCCCCTGCCAGGTAAGTATGAGTTGCCCAGCTCCGCGACACACTAGTCTGCCCTGGCGCAGGCAGAGTAACTCACGGCTCCCCCGACGACTGGCACCTTGGTGGAGATGACAGGTTCCTGGCCAATGAGTTAGTCGAATGGGAACTTGGCGGCGGTGGTGGAGGAGGAGGAGGAGGAGGAGGACGACAGGTGTTTATTTTGTACCAGCTTAAGGATTTGCACCGTTCCTGGAGGTAATGCAATACCAGGTCGATGCGCAGAGAGGATGGAGCAAGCCCCTGGTCCTTCTCCCTGTTCCAAAAATCAATTTAATATATGGTCCCCGGGTAGGGGACGTATCAGATATTAAACTGATAAGAACAGATACTACACTTGATCTTAGCCAAAAGGCCGAGAAGCGATAACCCCACAGTGGCCGGGCCCAGACTAGGGGTGGAAAAGGCAAGAAGGGTCACTGAGG
>NC_071339.1:11997500-12005000 GCF_027744825.2 Synchiropus splendidus
GGTCACTGAGGGAGGCCACGGCTCGTCGACTCTCAGAGTGCCCCCCCTTTAGTCTGGGATTGTTTAGTGGGTGTTTAGTTGGGTTTTTATTGGTTGATTGGTTTGCCTTATGACAGAATATCAAGGGAGAGCGCGAACGCAGTCCCCACTACCAGAAATTATGCAGTCGAGATTCCCACATTTGGGGAATTCGCAAAGGTCAGCATGGCCCAGAGTGCAATGGCCTAGCCTCGCCTTGGGTGAACCACCTTCTTGATCATGGTGTCTCCCCTGCCAGGTAAGTATGAGTTGCCCAGCTCCGCGACACACTAGTCTGCCCTGGCGCAGGCAGAGTAACTCACGGCTCCCCCGACGACTGGCACCTTGGTGGAGATGACAGGTTCCTGGCCAATGAGTTAGTCGAATGGGAACTTGGCGGCGGTGGTGGAGGAGGAGGAGGAGGAGGAGGACGACAGGTGTTTATTTTGTACCAGCTTAAGGATTTGCACCGTTCCTGGAGGTAATGCAATACCAGGTCGATGCGCAGAGAGGATGGAGCAAGCCCCTGGTCCTTCTCCCTGTTCCAAAAATCAATTTAATATATGGTCCCCGGGTAGGGGACGTATCAGATATTAAACTGATAAGAACAGATACTACACTTGATCTTAGCCAAAAGGCCGAGAAGCGATAACCCCACAGTGGCCGGGCCCAGACTAGGGGTGGAAAAGGCAAGAAGGGTCACTGAGGGAGGCCACGGCTCGTCGACTCTCAGAGTGCCCCCCCTTTAGTCTGGGATTGTTTAGTGGGTGTTTAGTTGGGTTTTTATTGGTTGATTGGTTTGCCTTATGACATAATATCAAGGGAGAGCGCGAACGCAGTCCCCACTACCAGAAATTATGCAGTCGAGATTCCCACATTTGGGGAATTCGCAAAGGTCAGCATGGCCCAGAGTGCAATGGCCTAGCCTCGCCTTGGGTGAACCACCTTCTTGATCATGGTGTCTCCCCTGCCAGGTAAGTATGAGTTGCCCAGCTCCGCGACACACTAGTCTGCCCTGGCGCAGGCAGAGTAACTCACGGCTCCCCCGACGACTGGCACCTTGGTGGAGATGACAGGTTCCTGGCCAATGAGTTAGTCGAATGGGAACTTGGCGGCGGTGGTGGAGGAGGAGGAGGAGGAGGAGGACGACAGGTGTTTATTTTGTACCAGCTTAAGGATTTGCACCGTTCCTGGAGGTAATGCAATACCAGGTCGATGCGCAGAGAGGATGGAGCAAGCCCCTGGTCCTTCTCCCTGTTCCAAAAATCAATTTAATATATGGTCCCCGGGTAGGGGACGTATCAGATATTAAACTGATAAGAACAGATACTACACTTGATCTTAGCCAAAAGGCCGAGAAGCGATAACCCCACAGTGGCCGGGCCCAGACTAGGGGTGGAAAAGGCAAGAAGGGTCACTGAGGGAGGCCACGGCTCGTCGACTCTCAGAGTGCCCCCCCTTTAGTCTGGGATTGTTTAGTGGGTGTTTAGTTGGGTTTTTATTGGTTGATTGGTTTGCCTTATGACAGAATATCAAGGGAGAGCGCGAACGCAGTCCCCACTACCAGAAATTATGCAGTCGAGATTCCCACATTTGGGGAATTCGCAAAGGTCAGCATGGCCCAGAGTGCAATGGCCTAGCCTCGCCTTGGGTGAACCACCTTCTTGATCATGGTGTCTCCCCTGCCAGGTAAGTATGAGTTGCCCAGCTCCGCGACACACTAGTCTGCCCTGGCGCAGGCAGAGTAACTCACGGCTCCCCCGACGACTGGCACCTTGGTGGAGATGACAGGTTCCTGGCCAATGAGTTAGTCGAATGGGAACTTGGCGGCGGTGGTGGAGGAGGAGGAGGAGGAGGAGGACGACAGGTGTTTATTTTGTACCAGCTTAAGGATTTGCACCGTTCCTGGAGGTAATGCAATACCAGGTCGATGCGCAGAGAGGATGGAGCAAGCCCCTGGTCCTTCTCCCTGTTCCAAAAATCAATTTAATATATGGTCCCCGGGTAGGGGACGTATCAGATATTAAACTGATAAGAACAGATACTACACTTGATCTTAGCCAAAAGGCCGAGAAGCGATAACCCCACAGTGGCCGGGCCCAGACTAGGGGTGGAAAAGGCAAGAAGGGTCACTGAGGGAGGCCACGGCTCGTCGACTCTCAGAGTGCCCCCCCTTTAGTCTGGGATTGTTTAGTGGGTGTTTAGTTGGGTTTTTATTGGTTGATTGGTTTGCCTTATGACAGAATATCAAGGGAGAGCGCGAACGCAGTCCCCACTACCAGAAATTATGCAGTCGAGATTCCCACATTTGGGGAATTCGCAAAGGTCAGCATGGCCCAGAGTGCAATGGCCTAGCCTCGCCTTGGGTGAACCACCTTCTTGATCATGGTGTCTCCCCTGCCAGGTAAGTATGAGTTGCCCAGCTCCGCGACACACTAGTCTGCCCTGGCGCAGGCAGAGTAACTCACGGCTCCCCCGACGACTGGCACCTTGGTGGAGATGACAGGTTCCTGGCCAATGAGTTAGTCGAATGGGAACTTGGCGGCGGTGGTGGAGGAGGAGGAGGAGGAGGAGGACGACAGGTGTTTATTTTGTACCAGCTTAAGGATTTGCACCGTTCCTGGAGGTAATGCAATACCAGGTCGATGCGCAGAGAGGATGGAGCAAGCCCCTGGTCCTTCTCCCTGTTCCAAAAATCAATTTAATATATGGTCCCCGGGTAGGGGACGTATCAGATATTAAACTGATAAGAACAGATACTACACTTGATCTTAGCCAAAAGGCCGAGAAGCGATAACCCCACAGTGGCCGGGCCCAGACTAGGGGTGGAAAAGGCAAGAAGGGTCACTGAGGGAGGCCACGGCTCGTCGACTCTCAGAGTGCCCCCCCTTTAGTCTGGGATTGTTTAGTGGGTGTTTAGTTGGGTTTTTATTGGTTGATTGGTTTGCCTTATGACAGAATATCAAGGGAGAGCGCGAACGCAGTCCCCACTACCAGAAATTATGCAGTCGAGATTCCCACATTTGGGGAATTCGCAAAGGTCAGCATGGCCCAGAGTGCAATGGCCTAGCCTCGCCTTGGGTGAACCACCTTCTTGATCATGGTGTCTCCCCTGCCAGGTAAGTATGAGTTGCCCAGCTCCGCGACACACTAGTCTGCCCTGGCGCAGGCAGAGTAACTCACGGCTCCCCCGACGACTGGCACCTTGGTGGAGATGACAGGTTCCTGGCCAATGAGTTAGTCGAATGGGAACTTGGCGGCGGTGGTGGAGGAGGAGGAGGAGGAGGAGGACGACAGGTGTTTATTTTGTACCAGCTTAAGGATTTGCACCGTTCCTGGAGGTAATGCAATACCAGGTCGATGCGCAGAGAGGATGGAGCAAGCCCCTGGTCCTTCTCCCTGTTCCAAAAATCAATTTAATATATGGTCCCCGGGTAGGGGACGTATCAGATATTAAACTGATAAGAACAGATACTACACTTGATCTTAGCCAAAAGGCCGAGAAGCGATAACCCCACAGTGGCCGGGCCCAGACTAGGGGTGGAAAAGGCAAGAAGGGTCACTGAGGGAGGCCACGGCTCGTCGACTCTCAGAGTGCCCCCCCTTTAGTCTGGGATTGTTTAGTGGGTGTTTAGTTGGGTTTTTATTGGTTGATTGGTTTGCCTTATGACAGAATATCAAGGGAGAGCGCGAACGCAGTCCCCACTACCAGAAATTATGCAGTCGAGATTCCCACATTTGGGGAATTCGCAAAGGTCAGCATGGCCCAGAGTGCAATGGCCTAGCCTCGCCTTGGGTGAACCACCTTCTTGATCATGGTGTCTCCCCTGCCAGGTAAGTATGAGTTGCCCAGCTCCGCGACACACTAGTCTGCCCTGGCGCAGGCAGAGTAACTCACGGCTCCCCCGACGACTGGCACCTTGGTGGAGATGACAGGTTCCTGGCCAATGAGTTAGTCGAATGGGAACTTGGCGGCGGTGGTGGAGGAGGAGGAGGAGGAGGAGGACGACAGGTGTTTATTTTGTACCAGCTTAAGGATTTGCACCGTTCCTGGAGGTAATGCAATACCAGGTCGATGCGCAGAGAGGATGGAGCAAGCCCCTGGTCCTTCTCCCTGTTCCAAAAATCAATTTAATATATGGTCCCCGGGTAGGGGACGTATCAGATATTAAACTGATAAGAACAGATACTACACTTGATCTTAGCCAAAAGGCCGAGAAGCGATAACCCCACAGTGGCCGGGCCCAGACTAGGGGTGGAAAAGGCAAGAAGGGTCACTGAGGGAGGCCACGGCTCGTCGACTCTCAGAGTGCCCCCCCTTTAGTCTGGGATTGTTTAGTGGGTGTTTAGTTGGGTTTTTATTGGTTGATTGGTTTGCCTTATGACAGAATATCAAGGGAGAGCGCGAACGCAGTCCCCACTACCAGAAATTATGCAGTCGAGATTCCCACATTTGGGGAATTCGCAAAGGTCAGCATGGCCCAGAGTGCAATGGCCTAGCCTCGCCTTGGGTGAACCACCTTCTTGATCATGGTGTCTCCCCTGCCAGGTAAGTATGAGTTGCCCAGCTCCGCGACACACTAGTCTGCCCTGGCGCAGGCAGAGTAACTCACGGCTCCCCCGACGACTGGCACCTTGGTGGAGATGACAGGTTCCTGGCCAATGAGTTAGTCGAATGGGAACTTGGCGGCGGCGGTGGTGGAGGAGGAGGAGGAGGAGGAGGACGACAGGTGTTTATTTTGTACCAGCTTAAGGATTTGCACCGTTCCTGGAGGTAATGCAATACCAGGTCGATGCGCAGAGAGGATGGAGCAAGCCCCTGGTCCTTCTCCCTGTTCCAAAAATCAATTTAATATATGGTCCCCGGGTAGGGGACGTATCAGATATTAAACTGATAAGAACAGATACTACACTTGATCTTAGCCAAAAGGCCGAGAAGCGATAACCCCACAGTGGCCGGGCCCAGACTAGGGGTGGAAAAGGCAAGAAGGGTCACTGAGGGAGGCCACGGCTCGTCGACTCTCAGAGTGCCCCCCCTTTAGTCTGGGATTGTTTAGTGGGTGTTTAGTTGGGTTTTTATTGGTTGATTGGTTTGCCTTATGACAGAATATCAAGGGAGAGCGCGAACGCAGTCCCCACTACCAGAAATTATGCAGTCGAGATTCCCACATTTGGGGAATTCGCAAAGGTCAGCATGGCCCAGAGTGCAATGGCCTAGCCTCGCCTTGGGTGAACCACCTTCTTGATCATGGTGTCTCCCCTGCCAGGTAAGTATGAGTTGCCCAGCTCCGCGACACACTAGTCTGCCCTGGCGCAGGCAGAGTAACTCACGGCTCCCCCGACGACTGGCACCTTGGTGGAGATGACAGGTTCCTGGCCAATGAGTTAGTCGAATGGGAACTTGGCGGCGGTGGTGGAGGAGGAGGAGGAGGAGGAGGACGACAGGTGTTTATTTTGTACCAGCTTAAGGATTTGCACCGTTCCTGGAGGTAATGCAATACCAGGTCGATGCGCAGAGAGGATGGAGCAAGCCCCTGGTCCTTCTCCCTGTTCCAAAAATCAATTTAATATATGGTCCCCGGGTAGGGGACGTATCAGATATTAAACTGATAAGAACAGATACTACACTTGATCTTAGCCAAAAGGCCGAGAAGCGATAACCCCACAGTGGCCGGGCCCAGACTAGGGGTGGAAAAGGCAAGAAGGGTCACTGAGGGAGGCCACGGCTCGTCGACTCTCAGAGTGCCCCCCCTTTAGTCTGGGATTGTTTAGTGGGTGTTTAGTTGGGTTTTTATTGGTTGATTGGTTTGCCTTATGACAGAATATCAAGGGAGAGCGCGAACGCAGTCCCCACTACCAGAAATTATGCAGTCGAGATTCCCACATTTGGGGAATTCGCAAAGGTCAGCATGGCCCAGAGTGCAATGGCCTAGCCTCGCCTTGGGTGAACCACCTTCTTGATCATGGTGTCTCCCCTGCCAGGTAAGTATGAGTTGCCCAGCTCCGCGACACACTAGTCTGCCCTGGCGCAGGCAGAGTAACTCACGGCTCCCCCGACGACTGGCACCTTGGTGGAGATGACAGGTTCCTGGCCAATGAGTTAGTCGAATGGGAACTTGGCGGCGGTGGTGGAGGAGGAGGAGGAGGAGGAGGACGACAGGTGTTTATTTTGTACCAGCTTAAGGATTTGCACCGTTCCTGGAGGTAATGCAATACCAGGTCGATGCGCAGAGAGGATGGAGCAAGCCCCTGGTCCTTCTCCCTGTTCCAAAAATCAATTTAATATATGGTCCCCGGGTAGGGGACGTATCAGATATTAAACTGATAAGAACAGATACTACACTTGATCTTAGCCAAAAGGCCGAGAAGCGATAACCCCACAGTGGCCGGGCCCAGACTAGGGGTGGAAAAGGCAAGAAGGGTCACTGAGGGAGGCCACGGCTCGTCGACTCTCAGAGTGCCCCCCCTTTAGTCTGGGATTGTTTAGTGGGTGTTTAGTTGGGTTTTTATTGGTTGATTGGTTTGCCTTATGACAGAATATCAAGGGAGAGCGCGAACGCAGTCCCCACTACCAGAAATTATGCAGTCGAGATTCCCACATTTGGGGAATTCGCAAAGGTCAGCATGGCCCAGAGTGCAATGGCCTAGCCTCGCCTTGGGTGAACCACCTTCTTGATCATGGTGTCTCCCCTGCCAGGTAAGTATGAGTTGCCCAGCTCCGCGACACACTAGTCTGCCCTGGCGCAGGCAGAGTAACTCACGGCTCCCCCGACGACTGGCACCTTGGTGGAGATGACAGGTTCCTGGCCAATGAGTTAGTCGAATGGGAACTTGGCGGCGGTGGTGGAGGAGGAGGAGGAGGAGGAGGACGACAGGTGTTTATTTTGTACCAGCTTAAGGATTTGCACCGTTCCTGGAGGTAATGCAATACCAGGTCGATGCGCAGAGAGGATGGAGCAAGCCCCTGGTCCTTCTCCCTGTTCCAAAAATCAATTTAATATATGGTCCCCGGGTAGGGGACGTATCAGATATTAAACTGATAAGAACAGATACTACACTTGATCTTAGCCAAAAGGCCGAGAAGCGATAACCCCACAGTGGCCGGGCCCAGACTAGGGGTGGAAAAGGCAAGAAGGGTCACTGAGGGAGGCCACGGCTCGTCGACTCTCAGAGTGCCCCCCCTTTAGTCTGGGATTGTTTAGTGGGTGTTTAGTTGGGTTTTTATTGGTTGATTGGTTTGCCTTATGACAGAATATCAAGGGAGAGCGCGAACGCAGTCCCCACTACCAGAAATTATGCAGTCGAGATTCCCACATTTGGGGAATTCGCAAAGGTCAGCATGGCCCAGAGTGCAATGGCCTAGCCTCGCCTTGGGTGAACCACCTTCTTGATCATGGTGTCTCCCCTGCCAGGTAAGTATGAGTTGCCCAGCTCCGCGACACACTAGTCTGCCCTGGCGCAGGCAGAGTAACTCACGGCTCC
>NC_071339.1:12065000-12067500 GCF_027744825.2 Synchiropus splendidus
GCAAGAAGGGTCACTGAGGGAGGCCACGGCTCGTCGACTCTCAGAGTGCCCCCCCTTTAGTCTGGGATTGTTTAGTGGGTGTTTAGTTGGGTTTTTATTGGTTGATTGGTTTGCCTTATGACAGAATATCAAGGGAGAGCGCGAACGCAGTCCCCACTACCAGAAATTATGCAGTCGAGATTCCCACATTTGGGGAATTCGCAAAGGTCAGCATGGCCCAGAGTGCAATGGCCTAGCCTCGCCTTGGGTGAACCACCTTCTTGATCATGGTGTCTCCCCTGCCAGGTAAGTATGAGTTGCCCAGCTCCGCGACACACTAGTCTGCCCTGGCGCAGGCAGAGTAACTCACGGCTCCCCCGACGACTGGCACCTTGGTGGAGATGACAGGTTCCTGGCCAATGAGTTAGTCGAATGGGAACTTGGCGGCGGTGGTGGAGGAGGAGGAGGAGGACGACAGGTGTTTATTTTGTACCAGCTTAAGGATTTGCACCGTTCCTGGAGGTAATGCAATACCAGGTCGATGCGCAGAGAGGATGGAGCAAGCCCCTGGTCCTTCTCCCTGTTCCAAAAATCAATTTAATATATGGTCCCCGGGTAGGGGACGTATCAGATATTAAACTGATAAGAACAGATACTACACTTGATCTTAGCCAAAAGGCCGAGAAGCGATAACCCCACAGTGGCCGGGCCCAGACTAGGGGTGGAAAAGGCAAGAAGGGTCACTGAGGGAGGCCACGGCTCGTCGACTCTCAGAGTGCCCCCCCTTTAGTCTGGGATTGTTTAGTGGGTGTTTAGTTGGGTTTTTATTGGTTGATTGGTTTGCCTTATGACAGAATATCAAGGGAGAGCGCGAACGCAGTCCCCACTACCAGAAATTATGCAGTCGAGATTCCCACATTTGGGGAATTCGCAAAGGTCAGCATGGCCCAGAGTGCAATGGCCTAGCCTCGCCTTGGGTGAACCACCTTCTTGATCATGGTGTCTCCCCTGCCAGGTAAGTATGAGTTGCCCAGCTCCGCGACACACTAGTCTGCCCTGGCGCAGGCAGAGTAACTCACGGCTCCCCCGACGACTGGCACCTTGGTGGAGATGACAGGTTCCTGGCCAATGAGTTAGTCGAATGGGAACTTGGCGGCGGTGGTGGAGGAGGAGGAGGAGGAGGACGACAGGTGTTTATTTTGTACCAGCTTAAGGATTTGCACCGTTCCTGGAGGTAATGCAATACCAGGTCGATGCGCAGAGAGGATGGAGCAAGCCCCTGGTCCTTCTCCCTGTTCCAAAAATCAATTTAATATATGGTCCCCGGGTAGGGGACGTATCAGATCTTAAACTGATAAGAACAGATACTACACTTGATCTTAGCCAAAAGGCCGAGAAGCGATAACCCCACAGTGGCCGGGCCCAGACGAGGGGTGGAAAAGGCAAGAAGGGTCACTGAGGGAGGCCACGGCTCGTCGACTCTCAGAGTGCCCCCCCTTTAGTCTGGGATTGTTTAGTGGGTGTTTAGTTGGGTTTTTATTGGTTGATTGGTTTGCCTTATGACAGAATATCAAGGGAGAGCGCGAACGCAGTCCCCACTACCAGAAATTATGCAGTCGAGATTCCCACATTTGGGGAATTCGCAAAGGTCAGCATGGCCCAGAGTGCAATGGCCTAGCCTCGCCTTGGGTGAACCACCTTCTTGATCATGGTGTCTCCCCTGCCAGGTAAGTATGAGTTGCCCAGCTCCGCGACACACTAGTCTGCCCTGGCGCAGGCAGAGTAACTCACGGCTCCCCCGACGACTGGCACCTTGGTGGAGATGACAGGTTCCTGGCCAATGAGTTAGTCGAATGGGAACTTGGCGGCGGTGGTGGAGGAGGAGGAGGAGGAGGACGACAGGTGTTTATTTTGTACCAGCTTAAGGATTTGCACCGTTCCTGGAGGTAATGCAATACCAGGTCGATGCGCAGAGAGGATGGAGCAAGCCCCTGGTCCTTCTCCCTGTTCCAAAAATCAATTTAATATATGGTCCCCGGGTAGGGGACGTATCAGATCTTAAACTGATAAGAACAGATACTACACTTGATCTTAGCCAAAAGGCCGAGAAGCGATAACCCCACAGTGGCCGGGCCCAGACGAGGGGTGGAAAAGGCAAGAAGGGTCACTGAGGGAGGCCACGGCTCGTCGACTCTCAGAGTGCCCCCCCTTTAGTCTGGGATTGTTTAGTGGGTGTTTAGTTGGGTTTTTATTGGTTGATTGGTTTGCCTTATGACAGAATATCAAGGGAGAGCGCGAACGCAGTCCCCACTACCAGAAATTATGCAGTCGAGATTCCCACATTTGGGGAATTCGCAAAGGTCAGCATGGCCCAGAGTGCAATGGCCTAGCCTCGCCTTGGGTGAACCACCTTCTTGATCATGGTGTCTCCCCTGCCAGGTAAGTATGAGTTGCCCAGCTCCGCGACACACTAGTCTGCCCTGGCGCAGGCAGAGTAACTCACGGCTCCCCCGACGACTGG
>NC_071339.1:12107500-12117500 GCF_027744825.2 Synchiropus splendidus
AACTCACGGCTCCCCCGACGACTGGCACCTTGGTGGAGATGACAGGTTCCTGGCCAATGAGTTAGTCGAATGGGAACTTGGCGGTGGTGGAGGAGGAGGAGGAAGAGGAGGAGGAGGACGACAGGTGTTTATTTTGTACCAGCTTAAGGATTTGCACCGTTCCTGGAGGTAATGCAATACCAGGTCGATGCGCAGAGAGGATGGAGCAAGCCCCTGGTCCTTCTCCCTGTTCCAAAAATCAATTTAATATATGGTCCCCGGGTAGGGGACGTATCAGATATTAAACTGATAAGAACAGATACTACACTTGATCTTAGCCAAAAGGCCGAGAAGTAGTGATGTGTTCGCTGTGTCGACTCTTCGGTGCGTGTACCGAGTAATCTGGCAGCGAGTATATGAACAGCGCACCGAGAAACGCTCCAATGACGTAGCTGATGACGTATCGAAGCCTCGAACTGACCGTACCACGTGACCGGTTCAGGAAGTGGATCGAGCAGTTCAATTCCCGATTTAAGCGGCACGAAGCGCAATGGAGGTTCCCCGTTTTGTCACGTTTTGTGAGCATTTGGGAACGTTTTGTGAGCAGCTTTGTATCGACTATCGATTACTGTTGACATGGAACCATCGAGAAAGAGAAAGTTTTCCCCGGTTTGGGAACACTTCGATCTCATCTCTGCCAACAAGGTAAGTACGATGTATTATAGATGAAATCGGACGTGCAAAAACATTAACACTGATATTATCTTCATAAGGTGAAGTGCAGGTTGTGTTCGAAAGAGCTCGGATACAACAACAACACTTCATCTATGTTGAGGCACTATAGGGCCCTGCATGAGACGAAGGAGACCGGTCCTGAGCAGCGTCGCATCGGTGAGCGAAATAAAAATACAGTGTTAAACAATCATTGGAATTGCTTTTAACAATGATAACTTCAATAGCGTAAGTTGGAGTATCGGGATGAGTTGGCGCAGCGGTAAATGCGACTGCGTTAAAGTGCGGAAGTTAAGGTTTCGAGTCCCGTTTGAGGCATTTGTGATTAAGTGTTATTTGTTTTTCCCACACCATAGTGAGTCACTGGTGGTGTTAAAATCTGATCATTTGTTTTCTAAATCAGTGCATTTTTGTGTTGTCAGATGATAGGAGTGGTGTGGACGATGCTTTGGTTGACATGGTCATCCTTGACTCTCAGCCCTTCTCCTTTGTGGAGGACAAGGGGTTCAAGAAGCTTGTTGCTGCTTTGAACCCTGGCTATGTTCTTCCTACCAGACAGGTACGAAGCTGTGGTCATGGGAAGAAAAGGTCATATTTGGTGTTTAAAACTGTGTTTTCATGTGCTTAGGCTTTGAAAGCCATGGTGGAGAAGCGGTATGAGGAGCTAAAAGAGAAGGCCAAAGTGTTGGTGTCATCTGCTTCGGCAGTTAGTCTCACATCAGACATGTGGACGTCCATCAACACAGATGCCTATCTGGCTGTGACTGGGCATTTAATTGACACTAGCACAACGTTGCAAACGGTTGTGCTGGGAGTCGTTCATTTTCCGCAGTCCCATACAGCGGAAAATTTGGCCCAGGTGAAGTCCAGGCTCATGTTGGAGTGGGGCATCACCAACAGAGTCACTTGTTTAGTGACTGATGGCGCACCAAACATGGGGGCCTGCAGCCGGCACCTTCAATTGCGTCACACAAATTGTGTGGCGCATACGTTGAACCTATTTATTAAAAAGGCTATCGAGCAAAATCCTGTGCTGTCCAAAATCCGCACTGATGCAAGGAGGCTAGTGGGATATTTTAAGAGCAGCACAACTGCGAAGGTGAGATCCTTCATTTCACCACAGTGTTACTGATTGTATTTTGCTATAATCACACATTCGTGACAAATCTTACAGGAGCGGCTCAGCCAAATGCAAATTCAGATGGGCCAAACAACCCTGAAACTTGTGCAAGAGGTCGACACTCGGTGGAACAGCACCTTCCATATGCTCCAGCGGCTCCATGACATGAAGGAGCCCGTTGGAGCAGCATTGGCTGGCCTTAGGACCGAGATAGCGCCACTCACAATGGAGCAGCACAATGTAATCGGGGAGACTCTGAAAGTCCTGGCTCCCTTCAATGATGCTACTGTGGAGCTGTCTGAGGAGAAGAGGGTGTCAGGATCGAAGGTGATTCCCCTTCTTTCCATGTTATGCCATTCCCTGGAGGAAGAGGAGATTGGCATTCTTCAAATGCTGGAGACAAGAGACATGGCAGAGACTCTGAGGCACCAATTAAAAGACAAACTTCACATCATACAAACCATGAGTGTGCACTCACTGCCGACGCTGCTGGATCCCCGATTTAAAAAAATCGGCTTTCATTCTCCCAGCAGAGCAGAGGAGGCAGAGAAGAGACTTGTGGCAGAGTGTGCTGCAGTTCTAAGGGCCACAGCACCTACCTCCTCTGCTGCCTCCTCCTCTTCCACCTCCTCTTCCCCCTGCTCCAGCTCCCCATCATCCCCAACCACACCGGAGGCTCCTCACTCTACAACTAAAGGTATAGATTACATTATTAATATTGTGCTTATTTGTTCTATTTCACTTACAATGCTTGATTGTCTCTCTAGGCAGCAAACTGTGGCAGCGGTTTGACAGCAATGCCAGCAAAACACGCTCCAGCTGCACGGCAGACTCCATTGTGGAGGTGAAAATGTACCTCGCAGAGCCGAACATCCCTCGACACGATGATCCCCTCCGCTATTGGAGGGACAAACAAATGATGTACCCAAATTTGTACAGTTTGGCAAAAAAATACCTGTGTACCCCCGCCTCATCTGTCCCATGTGAAAGGGTTTTTTCAAAGGCGGGGGAAATTCTGTCTAAGAAAAGAAATAGACTAACTCCAAAAACAGTTGAAAAAATTCTATTTTTGAATAAAAATAATTGAAATTCAATTTTGCTTTGTGTGTGTGTGTACATCTTATCCATGTCTACTCAAACACTATGTTTTATATTGTTGATGACAATCCTACTAGAAGCTTTGGGCAAAAGAAGTTCATGCTTGCAGAATCCTATATAAATGTCCACTTGGTGGTGCCAGAGCGCATATGAACCTTCTTGAAGAGTCGACTCATGAGTCGAACCAATTCTTCTAAATGCCTCAGTGCTTCAAAAAGCTTCATCTCACCATCACTACCGAGAAGCGATAACCCCACAGTGGCCGGGCCCAGACTAGGGGTGGAAAAGGCAAGAAGGGTCACTGAGGGAGGCCACGGCTCGTCGACTCTCAGAGTGCCCCCCCTTTAGTCTGGGATTGTTTAGTGGGTGTTTAGTTGGGTTTTTATTGGTTGATTGGTTTGCCTTATGACAGAATATCAAGGGAGAGCGCGAACGCAGTCCCCACTACCAGAAATTATGCAGTCGAGATTCCCACATTTGGGGAATTCGCAAAGGTCAGCATGGCCCAGAGTGCAATGGCCTAGCCTCGCCTTGGGTGAACCACCTTCTTGATCATGGTGTCTCCCCTGCCAGGTAAGTATGAGTTGCCCAGCTCCGCGACACACTAGTCTGCCCTGGCGCAGGCAGAGTAACTCACGGCTCCCCCGACGACTGGCACCTTGGTGGAGATGACAGGTTCCTGGCCAATGAGTTAGTCGAATGGGAACTTGGCGGCGGTGGTGGAGGAGGAGGAGGAGGAGGACGACAGGTGTTTATTTTGTACCAGCTTAAGGATTTGCACCGTTCCTGGAGGTAATGCAATACCAGGTCGATGCGCAGAGAGGATGGAGCAAGCCCCTGGTCCTTCTCCCTGTTCCAAAAATCAATTTAATATATGGTCCCCGGGTAGGGGACGTATCAGATATTAAACTGATAAGAACAGATACTACACTTGATCTTAGCCAAAAGGCCGAGAAGCGATAACCCCACAGTGGCCGGGCCCAGACTAGGGGTGGAAAAGGCAAGAAGGGTCACTGAGGGAGGCCACGGCTCGTCGACTCTCAGAGTGCCCCCCCTTTAGTCTGGGATTGTTTAGTGGGTGTTTAGTTGGGTTTTTATTGGTTGATTGGTTTGCCTTATGACAGAATATCAAGGGAGAGCGCGAACGCAGTCCCCACTACCAGAAATTATGCAGTCGAGATTCCCACATTTGGGGAATTCGCAAAGGTCAGCATGGCCCAGAGTGCAATGGCCTAGCCTCGCCTTGGGTGAACCACCTTCTTGATCATGGTGTCTCCCCTGCCAGGTAAGTATGAGTTGCCCAGCTCCGCGACACACTAGTCTGCCCTGGCGCAGGCAGAGTAACTCACGGCTCCCCCGACGACTGGCACCTTGGTGGAGATGACAGGTTCCTGGCCAATGAGTTAGTCGAATGGGAACTTGGCGGCGGTGGTGGAGGAGGAGGAGGAGGAGGAGGAGGAGGACGACAGGTGTTTATTTTGTACCAGCTTAAGGATTTGCACCGTTCCTGGAGGTAATGCAATACCAGGTCGATGCGCAGAGAGGATGGAGCAAGCCCCTGGTCCTTCTCCCTGTTCCAAAAATCAATTTAATATATGGTCCCCGGGTAGGGGACGTATCAGATATTAAACTGATAAGAACAGATACTACACTTGATCTTAGCCAAAAGGCCGAGAAGCGATAACCCCACAGTGGCCGGGCCCAGACTAGGGGTGGAAAAGGCAAGAAGGGTCACTGAGGGAGGCCACGGCTCGTCGACTCTCAGAGTGCCCCCCCTTTAGTCTGGGATTGTTTAGTGGGTGTTTAGTTGGGTTTTTATTGGTTGATTGGTTTGCCTTATGACAGAATATCAAGGGAGAGCGCGAACGCAGTCCCCACTACCAGAAATTATGCAGTCGAGATTCCCACATTTGGGGAATTCGCAAAGGTCAGCATGGCCCAGAGTGCAATGGCCTAGCCTCGCCTTGGGTGAACCACCTTCTTGATCATGGTGTCTCCCCTGCCAGGTAAGTATGAGTTGCCCAGCTCCGCGACACACTAGTCTGCCCTGGCGCAGGCAGAGTAACTCACGGCTCCCCCGACGACTGGCACCTTGGTGGAGATGACAGGTTCCTGGCCAATGAGTTAGTCGAATGGGAACTTGGCGGCGGTGGTGGAGGAGGAGGAGGAGGAGGAGGAGGACGACAGGTGTTTATTTTGTACCAGCTTAAGGATTTGCACCGTTCCTGGAGGTAATGCAATACCAGGTCGATGCGCAGAGAGGATGGAGCAAGCCCCTGGTCCTTCTCCCTGTTCCAAAAATCAATTTAATATATGGTCCCCGGGTAGGGGACGTATCAGATATTAAACTGATAAGAACAGATTTTTTTCTTTTTCAAGAAAATTTTATTGACACATTCAGCTGTTAGAAATTACAATCTTTTCCTAAAACGTGTCATTTAAATAAAACATCGGTATAAACATTTAAAACGCGGTTAAAAAGTCACTAACATTTTCTTGGCCGTCGTACAGGAACAGGAGCTCAGTGAGTCCTCTTTTGGCAGCCTGGCGTTGCCCCGTCCAGCGGTCCCGATCCGCCGCCCGATGGCCGACTCGACGGAGATTCCTCCCCACTGCTCCTTCCCACCGACCACACCCGGAGAGCCAGGGTCCGCCGCTGCCTCAAGCTTCACCGTGCGGCTCCGGTTCCTCCGTCCGATGAGGCAGAGGCGATTCTTCTTTGCGGCTGTGCCCAGAGGCCGCCGCCTGCAGCGTTGATTGTCTGGATTGTGTCCGCTGCCCTCCGGAGCACAGCCGCCGGGGGGATCTGCCTCTGCCTCCTTACCAGCAGGTTTCTGGAGACCCAGAGGCTTTCCTTTATGGCGGCGAGGGTGAGCCAGGTGCGAGCAAAGATCCTGGACGGGATCCTGCTCTGGCTCACCCCAAACAAGACCAACTGGGCTGTCAGGTCCCCACCCGCTGGTAAGTCCGGGAATTGTGAGGAACCGGCCATTGCCCACAGCTCGACAGCAGCACTGCACTCCCAGAGCAGGTGCCTCACCGACTCAGGGGCGCCACACCCTGGCCGGGGACAGGTTGGGTGTGCCGCCATGCCCCGGGAGTGCATAACGGCCCTGACCGGGAGGATCTCGTGAGCCACCATCCACGACAGGTCCTGCAGTCCGTTGGACAGGGCCGGGTGGTTTACGTTCCGCCAGACTGCTGTAGGCTCGCCAAGTGCGAGCCCACGTACTGGACTCACCGGGTCCTGCTCCTGTACAAGGGACACAAGAGACCGACTGTGAGTTAAAATATTTGCGCTCTCTTTTTCAATGTTAAAAGCCCTTAAAAAAGTCCTAATAAAAGCATAGGAGGGTGGCATGTTAAAAGAGACTGGTACTCTGAGGTCGCCCTCCACCAGACCCAGGTGTCTCAGGTACGACCCCATCCAGAACCTGGTCATTGCGACCGTTTTGGGGTTTCCGGATGGGGTCGTAACGATCCTCAAGTGGAGGGCCGTGTAATGACCCCCGAGCACCAGTCCCACATCTGGGACTCCCTTCCCTCCCTTCTCTTTCTCTCTCTTCATCACCTCTCTTCTTAACTTGTCTGTCTTGGAGCCCCAGATGAAATTAAATAAACTCCTTTCTAATGCTAAAACCACCCTCCTAGGTGGGGTAAAAACTGAACATGTCAATAAAAACAAAGGTAAGATGACTGACTTTATGATTAAAATTTTACCTTCTATAGTCAGTCTTCGTAGTCCCCAGTACCCCAGTCTTTGTCTAACTTTTCCTAACAGGTCTTTCCAATTTTCACCCCCTCCCCCGTCTTTATCAAATTTGACCCCGAGTACTTTGAGTTCTGTCTGGGTCACTGTCAGAGGGAGTCCTGTCTTTTCGTCGTCAGTCCAGGGTCCATAGAAGTGGGCATGGGTCTTGTGGCGGTTGAGTTTCGACCCAGAGGCCAGTCCGAAACGGTCAGTCAGGTCGAGAATCCTGTGTATAGAAAGGATGTCTGTGCATAAAATACTAAAATCATCCATGTATAAAAAGCACGTTGCTTCCCTCCCACCGCTACCTGGAATTTGGACCCCTTTGATCCATGGGTCCCTTCTCAAGACCTGCGCCAGTGGTTCGATGCTCGCCACGTAGAGGAGGGCAGATAACGGGCATCCCTGCCGGACACCGCAGTGGATGTCTACTGCTTTTGTCAAATGCCCGTTAACTACGAATCTGCTGGTTATATCTCGATACAGCAGGCCCACCCAATCTAAGTACTTCCCTGGAAACCCCATTTTTTGCAGTACCTGGAAGAGGTACTGGTGCGAGATCCGATCAAAGGCTTTTTCGAAGTCTAAATTTAGAACTACCAGTCGGATGTTTCTGTCCCTCGCAAGGCAGATGGTGTCTCGGATCAGTACGAGGTTGTCTGTGATCTTCCTCCCTGGCACGGCGCAGGCTTGATCCGGGTGGATCAGCCCTTCTAAAAACAAGGACATGCGTGAAGCTAAAATCTTGCTAAAAAGTTTGCAATCAACATTTAAAAGTGTAATTGGTCGCCAGTTTCGGATGTCTGTTTTGTCTTTGTCCTTATGTAAAAGCGTCACTATACCTACTCTAAAACTGTCGGGCAGTGCAGTCATTTTCTCAAAGTCATTAAAAACCACAGTCAGGTCGGGGGTTAAAAGATCCCAGAACGTCCAATAAAATTCCACAGGGAGTCCATCCTCTCCTGGGCTTTTGTTTCTCTTAAAAGTTTTTATATTGTTGGACAGTTCCAGGTCTGTAAAGGTCTGAGTTAAAGACGTGTCGTCGTAGATAGTTTCAGTGATGTTGTTTAAAACTTCGTCTAAAACTCCCCCCTCTATCTCTTTCTCGCTATAGATTTCTTTAAAATAGTTTTCTATGACTTCAATAATTTTTTTATTTGTGTCTGCAACTTTGTTCCCATTTTTTAAAATGCACATTCCTCCCCCTTTATTTAAAATTTTTCTAAAAAAATAGCGTGTGCATTTTTCCCCCTCCTCCATTTCCCTTTCTTTACTTCTTAAAATGACGCCTTTGCTCTTTTTATTGGCTAAAACAGACATTTCTTTTTTTATTTGACCAATCTCGTCATTAAAATCTATACCACTCTGGGTTAAAACAAAGTATCGTTGTAGTCTTTTTTGCAGTCCCAACATGCGTCTGTCGTCCCTATCTTTTGTCTTTTTACCTGCCTTTCTAAAAAAGGTCCGTGTCCTGACCTTCACCATCTCCCACCAGTGTGCTCGTGTTTCGTACATGTCGCGAAGGGTCTGCCACTCCTTGTACTGCTCCCGGTATTCCCTAACTAACTCCCTATCTTCTAAAAGGGAGCAGTTGAGCTTCCACAGACCTCTTCCTACTGTCACACCTAAAGACAGTGAAAGCGTGCAGGAGAGGACAACGTGATCTGAAAAGAAAACAGGGGTCAATGTAGCATCGGTAGGGGGGCAATCCCTGCTTAAAATGTAGTCAATGCGAGAGGCTCTGGTGCCGTCACCACTGAACCAGGTGAAGCCCTCCTCTCTGGGATGCAAAGTTTTAAAACAGTCGGTCAGTTTAAAATCTTTGCATATCCCCTGTAATAAAAGTGATGCTTTATCGACTTTAAAATCGTTCCCTGCTCCTTTTCTATCAGCTCTAATTAAAATACAGTTAAAATCCCCTCCCACTACTAAGGGTCGCCTACCTAGCATGTGGGACTGCAGGTCTTCTAAAAGGTCGTACCTGTCGTTTTTGTCATTAAAACCATACACATTTAAAACATTCATGTCGATGTTCATAAAAGTCAGAGTCGCTAAAATTGCCCGTCCGTCCTTCACCACAGTGCTGTCCTTTATGGAGATCAAGGGGTTGTTTATTAAAATGGCCACGCCGTCATTTTTGTTTTGATTTGAGCCACTCCATATGGAGGGCTGTGGCCATAACTCGCTCCATTTAAAGTAATTTTTTAAAAAGGGCAGCCCGCACTCCTGTAATAAAAACACATCAGCATTAAAATGTTTTAAAAAGGTTAAAACGGTCTGGGCTCTAACTCTGGACTTCACACTTCTCACATTGATAGTTGAGAAGGTGATAGACATGAGTATGGTTTAAAAACTGACAGGTAAGACACTTTAAAAGACCGTTAAAAACACATGATTATGTTACCTCATGTGAAAGAAGCTCTTCCTTAACATCCACAGATTTGGATGCAGGATCTCGAGCTTTCTCTCCCCCTCTACTTTTTGGCTCCGGTCTTGGCTGCATGGCTTTGTTCATTGTGTTCCGGTCCTTAGGGGTTGACTGTAGGGCAATGTTAAGGAAAGAGACCTCATTTGGGGGAAGAGAGGGAAATTCCCTGGAGCCCTCACTGGATGTTGTATCAGAGAGGGCTCTCATTCTTCCCCTCTTCTCCACGACCGTTGGGGAGTCGAGGGAGAGGTCTGATGCCGGTCTCTTGGGGAGCTGTGCACTGGGGAGAGGCTCCTCTGGTGTGTCTTCTTCCTCCATTTTGTCCTCTGTCCCGTGAGGCTCCACCCCCTCCTCCTCTCCCCCCACAGATGTCTCTGTGGAGTTGGAGGTGGAGGAGGAGGAGGGGGCGGGATCAGAGGTGGAGGGAACTGGCCCCTCCCCTTCTCCCTCCCCCAGTGACTCTCCACCAATAGGAGGAGTTGGAGGGAGATCTGGAGACTTCCCCCCTTGGTCGTTTGGCGGGAAAGTCTCCCGCTCCAGTCGGCCATTTTCTTCCACTGCCTTCTTTTTCATTTTCAGTTTGTTGGCAAACGATAGTGGACAATCTCTGAAGAGATGGCTTAATTCACCACAGAGATTACACTTCCTGCCATTGGTACATTCCTCGAAGGAATGACCGATTTCTCTGCACTTGCCACAGAAGACTTTCTCACATGCCTCTACCAGGTGCCCATGCTCCCCACATCTCCGGCAAAGCTTGGGCTGACCCTGGTAGTGGATGTAGCCTCTATTCTCTCCCAGGACTATCAACTGTGGGGGATGTTTCAGGCCCTGGAAGCCCTGGGGGTCCGGCCATTGCTGAACCGGAACCCTCCAGGAGCAATTCCAGATG
>NC_071339.1:12427500-12562500 GCF_027744825.2 Synchiropus splendidus
AGCCGCAGACAGAGCAAAGAGCTGCTGGGCATCGTCCTGTACACAAAACAGTAATGGAAAGCACCATGTTTAAGACACATCGGTCGAACAGTTCTTAGGTGCTCAATGACATGCGGAAAGAAGTGTTGCAACATGAGCAAAACTATGGACCAGCTGAGGAGATCTGAGGCGCTGGACTCTGTTGTCAATAAACTACATCTCAGTCACACAAACAATGGTTGAGAGCCACCGCTGCTGGTTATGAGACACTGGAAACAGTTTGAAAAATAGACATCTCACATCAACTGCAAAAACCTCAACGTGCACAAATGTGTTTCATCTCAGTTCTGCCAGCCCCAACCAACATCAAGTGGGAGTCTCTGAGCGCATTGTCACGTCCACACAGTCATTTAACAGATCTGCAAGTGCGAAAGAACTCATCTATGCTCTAATGACCGTATGCGGCACAGTCCTGAAATTTTCACTTACCGAGCTGTTTTTCTTTACAGTGAAGCTCTGACTCATACTCCGCCAGCAGAACTGTTCAGGGATGTTCGACCTCCTAACTGATTGTTCATCGTCTGGTAATTGTTCACTGGTTCTCTGCCTGCAGCTCAGAAACACTTCAGTCGCTGCATTTTATTTTGTGCTTTCTTTGCAGGTTTTTGTAATCTACAGTGTCAGCAATGCATCACGATCCAGTTATGAACGCATAACGGCCGCATAGAACCATCAATACAAACTTAAAAGCTACTCACAAGAACAAAAAAGTTACAGCACACTTCAAGCCCAGTGGAGCAGTGTAGAAGGTTTCTTTTAATAAAACACTCAAAGAACAGAATAGCACAATGCTCTCCTCACCTCTAATGCAGAAATATTTCGAAATTTAGACGTGGACTATGCCCACTGTTTTGCCAGTGATACAGGTTTAAGCCCCTCCATCACTCACCACTCTGACTAAACGGTATATAAAATCAAAATAATATACGGATTTTTACAGGTTGAAGAGTGTCATGCTGCCAAAATATTGAGCCTTGTCACATCTACCTGCTCAAATAACAGGCGTTTTATTTACCTTAAAGAGCTCAAAGTGCGCAGTTTTCGCCTGCGTGTCTGCAGCTCTGCCAACAGAGCCGATCTCCTGGAGTTGAGACCGTCTATGGTGTTGGAACTCTGGAGGCGAAAACACTATATTTTGAGCGCTTTAATGCCAATAAAAGATGTGAGGAGTTGATGATTCAAGCTCAGAACATTGTCCAGTTTGTTTCATGAGTCACTCTCCATGCAGGACCCTGTTTTCAAAACTAGTTTAGAAGTGATCCTCATGCATTTTTAAGCACCGCTGACCTTTCTACGGTGCAGACAGCACCACTGCACCCGTGGCTTTTAGACCACTGCAGCATATGGATGAACAAGATCTATTTCATTCTTTAATTTAGTGGATGCAGCTAATATTCTGGGGCACTCTATAGTCTGGAATTTAGGGTACTAGTTTACATTTATGTGCCAACTTTTGTGTACTGCTTGTAAAAAGTGCTGTCTATCCTGATTCTTTTTTTAATCTATACAATGGCTGATGTAGAGTCAACAGTTCACCTCTGAATGTTTCCAGACTTTGGGAGTAAAGCAGAGTGCTTACAGGTCACCCACATAAGGACACATACATCATACAACCTTACTTTGGTTCGATCCAAACCCGAGCTGCTTCTACCAGCTTCTGAATTGGATGAAGCGTCAAATGAAGACGTAGCTTAGCTGTGCGTGTAGCAGCCGCCAAAATAAACATGCCCTTAAAACGTCACAAGCCAGCCATTTTGAATAACCCCAATCCCCCCAAAGCTTGCTGCTGAATCCACTTTCAGTCCCATTAGTGTCAGTCACAGGAGGAATGCAGGCAACAGTGCAGATTCGGGAGGTTTTTTTTTCAGAACTGCAGTCAGCGTTACGATGGCACTGCCGCGAACGTTAAAAAAAGCAGGTCTTACCAGTCGACTGGGGCTGCTGTAGTCGATCTTCAGACTTGCCATGGCTTTGACAATGGCCATGATTGACTGGATGGTGTTGCTGTAGACGACGGCCCTGTACTGCTTACACTCATCTTCTGAGTAGCCGTCTTCGTGGATAATCCTGGAAACAAACACCAGTGAGTTTTGGAGCCAGGTAAGCTTGATGTGGCAGGCACATAATGCTAAAGAATCACAAGTCCAATAGATATTTCCAGTACCAGAATACAGTCATAAATAAAGTGCATTATCGTTGAACTTAGAAATGATTAAGATGCAAAAGTATTACACATGCTAAACATAACAGTGGCCATTTTTGTGACTGTAACTTCTTTAAATGATGCAAAACAAAAATAAAAAAACAATGAAAGGAACTGATGAACTCGACTGTGTAGCAGCGGAATTTTCAATGGAAGTGACTCACTTCATCTGCTTCACAATGGTGCTTTTTCCAGACTCGCCTGCACCTGTTGGAACATTAAACGCATGTGAGTATTTAACAAAAGGATTTATAAACACCCTGGTGAATAAAATCAAGGAAATTTAACACTAACATCAGAATAATAATATCCGGTTATACTTCAATATATATTCAGTCTTTCACTTCCTCACCAACCCACTAGTAAGTGAGATGTAACTCCACTTTCTGTAATGAGAGAAACTGAATCCGACATGAGTTTTTCAGGCTGCGGGACACCCCACCTGACCGACCTTCTGGCCAGTCAAAGATGATGGAAGCACAAGAGCGATGACAGGACCACTCATCATTTTACACACACATCCTGCGCTCGCCTGGGGTTTAATGAGGGAGCACTGAGATGGGCCTAAAAATAAAGTCCAGGACTTCATTTAGTGTCACACAGCTGTCACTCATGCCTGGCAACGTCACAGGTTATGAGCGTCCTTTAGCCGCCAGTGTGGAAGGCACAAGTGATGGAGCATCGACTTGATCGGGGCAACAGCCGCATCACTCATTAAGTGCTCATGAGCAAAGCCAGAGAACAGCTCTGATGTGGAATTAAACCCTCTGTGGGAAGGTTCTCATATGAAAGTCACCTTCCTTCCTCTGGAATGAAGCGCAGTCATTAATATTTCAAGCCCCAGAGGAGGTGACCACTTGTGAGCAGCATGTGATGGGGAAGAGGAGAATCTTCAAAGGACAGAGCATTTTAAGGCTTAAGTTGAATGTAGAAAATTCAGATCTAGTTGATGAAACTCTCTATCACCACAGATTAAAAAATAGAGGCCTGCAATGTGCTTTTTGACTGTCATGGACCTCAGAAATGGACAGGCAACACAGACTGACTAGCAACAGAGAGGAGGAGGTTCCTTTGAAGTTCCTTTGGGTGCACATGACCAGCCTAAACATATGTGCCTCCTCTCCTGCCATACATTGGAGGGGACCTTCAGCTTATCGACATCCGATCGAGCCACCTCCACAGACGCGCCACAAACATGTTAAGTGACGCCTCACAACCCAATCACTCCTCCACTCGCCCATCAGGCAGGAAGCCTCACAACGATACTGACACGCACCAACAGACTGGGGAACAGCTTTTTCCCCAGAGCGGTGTTAAGACAGCTGAGCCCCTGAGCCTTCCACATACAGTGTATATTCATTTACTGCCAACACTCTTGACGCTGCTCCTTAGAAACACTTGCACAAGTAACTCAATATTGTTGCTCAATATTATTGACTAAAGAAGAACCTGAAATTGTACTGGCACAACACAAGGTCAACGTGAAACAAAGGAGCCGAAATGTTTTTTGTTTGGCCATTTATATTTTTTCTGTGCGGGAAAACATTTATCAGGATTATTTTTGTTATTCTTATTTAGTTTAAATTAGCTTTACATTTAATTGTAAATTCATGTTGGAAGTACTACTTGTTTTCACAACACAAACATATTTGTTTATATGCCGCAGTTTACGATGGATATAACTGAAATGTTTAATTTAATTACATAGTCCTTTTGAAACAGAACCATCATGCACTTTCCTACCACACGGAATATCATAACGGATAATTTATGGATCACAAGAGAACTATATATTATGACCATCCAACATATATTTTGTGACATGGATCCTATTCAATCACGCTATTGCGTTGCACATGACACGGGACAGTCACACTCTGTGCATAAACTTTTACAGGCATTTCCCATTTATTCATTCTGATTCGGCCCCTGCTGTGCAGCTTTGGACCTTGGCGCCTCAAGGGACGAAACACGTTTCAAGTAAGTCATCATCAGCGGTGTGACACAATGTTCTCAAGCTAGAAACTCTTTACAATCGTCGACTTGACCGCCTTATATCTTAACACTACAAGTCATTGTCAACTCAGGTATGAACTGATGACGGAGCTCTTCCGCAGCTGGAACAGAGTGTGGCGTTTCACAGCCAAAACTAAAACATGAAAGAGTGTTGTCATGTTTATTTTACAAGATAATAGCGCAAACAAGCTGTGTAATACAGTCTTGATCCACGCCGCTCTCACAGCACTTTGGACAAAGTGTGAGACATCACTGACAAAGAAGTGAAGTACATCTCCAGACGTCAAAAATGATCAATGAATAGTCTCTTCAGTAACTTCAGAAAAATCAGCGTCTTTCCTCCACACACTTCTCCACAAGCAGACAGCTGCGCAGCTGCAGGATCACAGAAGTGAAAACAGTTAGAGCCCAACATTATTCATTTAAGTAAGTCTGCGATGGACTGGCGACCTGTCCAGGGTGTATTCCTTTCTGTCACCCAATGACTGCTGGGATAGGCTCCAGTACTCCCTGGGACCCTCAACAGGACTAAGTGCTGGTTCACGTCTAGTCATATTGTTTTGGACTGCTTCCTGCTCAGCCTCTCTCTCCTCCTCTCTTCCAGGATTGGGGGTCTTCTTCCCGCCATACAGGTGCCACAGACTCACACATACACCTGAGCCCAATCATGCCACCGCGCTATTTGAACACCGGCCAGAAGACAACCGAGGTCAGTTTGTTGCTTGTGCTCGCTCTGGTGTGACGTTCCGTGGCCATATTCATATCGTGGATGATTCCTCTCCTGACCGTGGACATTTTGCATAGAGCTTTGAGTTCTTTCATCTCCTTTGTTTCACAGTGCGTCTGTGCCCGTTCTCCGTGGTTCCTCTACCCCAATCCTGTGGACTTATTCCGTGCCTTGGACTCTGGTTCTTCTCCACTGTTTGTGCTCATGGACGCTTCTTGTTGTTTCTGAACTGTTCCATTTTATTCACTGTTTTTTGTTTACCTGCCTCCTAGTTCTAGTGTAGAAGTTGAGTGTATTCGGTTAGTTTTATTATTAAATTTGTTGAACTTAACCCTCAGTCTGAAATCGTTAATTATTATTATTAAGCAGTACTTAATAATATAGTAATATAATTATTATTAAGGAGTACCCAGAGGAAACAGGGAAAACAAAATCATTTTTCATATCCAATAAACCTGTCTTGTCTTCATTTACTTCAACTGATCTTTTTTGGAGTGTTTTTTTTTTTATTTAGTTTTTATTGACAAATGTGTTTTCCAATTGAAAAATAAACATGAACAAAAACAAAAACAGGATTGTTTTGCCAATCCAGCACAAAAGCCCTTGTGGGAGTCGTACATGACAGAACAAGGAAAATAGCAACAGCAACAACTATTTAAAAATGTAAATGAAATACTTTAATTCACGTCTGCTCGACAGTCGCTGGAGTTGCATCAGCGGACAAACAGTGATGTCACCCTGGATTTTTCATAGGATATGTGACGCACACAAGCACAGCTAGAGATAACTGACACGCACAGTTCTGTGTGTCCAAAAAAAAAAAAAAAAACATATACATACACACATATATATACATATATACACATACACACACACATATACAGGTATATATACATATATATATATATATATATATATACATATATATATATATATATATATATACATATATATATATATATATATATATATATATATATATATATATATATATATATATATACACACACCGTTGGACTGTGCCTCATGGACACTAAGGGTGATGATAAGATGATAATGGTTATTGTGAGCCAGTGCTGACACTACATATGTATGCAGAGTCAGTCCAACAGACACTCATGTGACCTTGGTCTATGGAACAGCATTAAAAAAACCATCAAGTAACTGAGCTGTCAAACACTTTTTATCGTATTCTTCCACCGTTTAAAAACAAATGCACACATTTGAGGTGGGATGTTTGTTGGAACGTGCTGGGATGGTGAGGGACTAAGCCCTTATTAAAATTCTGCAGATGTTTGAATCACTGCAACACATTGATGTGGAGTCTCACATGGAGCTCTCATGATCTTGGATTATTTATGATGGAGAGAAACAGAAAACATCAAATAATCAACATGACAACCGCTGCAAAGCCTCAGATATAAGGAGTCATGAATCAGTCACATTACTCAGTCTCCAGTTGATGACTTGTAGAAGCGATCATCGTAAATATCACTGGGTTTGGTCCTTAAATACTACTTACACGAGCATTTGTAAGTCACAGTCCTGGCAACGCGGTGACAACTGGTCATTATGACAAACACTCCTCCGTGTGCAGAGCTGGCAGGAGCAACACTTATTTTGTCAGGTTTGATAGTCAGCCCAACTCTCTCTGATACACAATCTTTTTGGCACAGAGGAGATGATGCAATCCACTTGAAGCATTTCTGGTAACCCAATATGTTCCCCCGTGGCTCGCCTGCGATCTCAGAATTGGGAACAAGACGGAAACAGATTGAAAAGATGCGGATGACAGCAGTAAATGAAAGAACATTATCCATGAAGGATCAAGAACAATAGCATGAACTACATTGTGACTCTAATCCCCTTATCCAATTTGTTCGAGTTCCTTATATAACAAACACAAATAAACTATGGTTTATATATCCGTTTTCAACTTTTTTTTTCAATAACATGGTGTACAATCTCCAGTATGTACTGTGACCTTCATGTATTGTGCCTCCATATTTCCTGACACGCCACTGCAACCCCTCCCTATGTTCCCTGTCATTCAAGTCCTACGACTCATTTTGAGCAGCCGGAGCATCTGTAGTGCCCTTGGCATGATAGCAAACTGCTGTTCACAGATGCTACACTCTTCTCCCCGAGCCTCGCTTCCACCCATCACTCATGTAAATTCATGACAGTCAGAAACAACTGATCATTAACAGGAGTCGAAGGCAAGACACATATAGTTTAAGCTCCAAAAACCACAGACATGAAAGTGAAGACACAATTACAGCATGTGTTCTTCACTTTCTTCCGCTCAAAAATGGGTCTGCATGTTCAGGCGGATACAATTAAACCTCACCTGAAAGCATCTTAATAAAAATCCCAAACCAAAAGGGAAATAAATATTAAGTGACGCATTTTATTGACTTTCCACATTAGTAAGTGCAGGAGGCTGTGAGTCACAGCGCATTTCTAAATGTTAGTCATGGACGAGAAACAATTCAACAGAGAACACGAACCTCCCACTCCAGCGCACAGTCAACTCCCCACTTAATGACCCAGATAGTGTAATAGCTTTCCAAGAACCGTATTTGGATCTGGCACTAAAACCTACATTTCGCTTCCTTCTATGGGTTTGCTGCCATGAATTTGACACAATATCTTCATATTGGGTAAAAATACATAAACAGAACAGTAAAATGTACAACAAATGTACACAACTAGTTGTGTTCTTATGGTTCTATATTATTCTCTGCACATAATATCAATATTTTATATGCATCTTAGATCAACCCTCTAATGTAACTTCTTTTCTTTTAGATTATAATTTCATATTTTTAAATGCAAATATCGTTCACAGTCATTTAACAGGATTTATGTGCGTCAACACTTTTATTGAAAATGGTCAAATGAAAATAACAACTTAACTATATTGAACAGAATTGAGCAACGTCTGGTTATTGAACATGACTATACAAGGTCCAGCAGATTTTGAGCATAGCACCATTTCGTCTATTTTCATCTTCTATGAAATAGACATCAAGACAGATTCCTGTCACAGACTGTTGCCAGCTTTATTTGACTTGCACAGTGAAAAGGTTCCCTGGCTTACCTTCTTCTTTATCGACAAAACCTTAATATTATTTTGGTAAGATTGTTCCAATAACTGTGTTTTCAACGTGACAAACATTAATACTCCACGAGTGTCAATAAAGGTTTTAGACAGACAGACAGACAGACAGACAGACAGGCAGACAGACAGGCAGATAGACAGACAGACAGATCTGTACTGTATACAGATAGATAGATAGTCAGGCAGACAGATCTGTACTGTATACAGACAGATAGACAGATAGATAGATAGATAGGCAGACAGACAGACAGACAGACAGACAGATCTGTACTGTATACAGACAGACAGATAGACAGACAGACAGATCTGTACTGTATACAGACAGATAGATAGACAGATAGACAGATAGATAGATAGACAGACAGACAGATCTGTACTGTATACAGACAGATAGATAGACAGATAGATAGATAGATAGATAGACAGACAGACAGATCTGTACTGTATACAGACAGATAGATAGACAGATAGATAGACAGATAGATAGATAGACAGACAGACAGATCTGTACTGTATACAGACAGATAGATAGACAGATAGACAGATAGGCAGACAGACAGACAGATCTGTACTGTATACAGACAGACAGATAGACAGATAGATAGATAGATAGATCTGTACTGTAATCCTGCTGGTCTGTCGCCAGAATATCTGCCAACCACTTCTTTAAAACTACAGACATTCTCATACAATACAACACAGCAAGGACCCTATGAAGAAAAAAGATGATAAGAGTGTCACAGACTTCTCTGCTTTTGGCAAAAAAGACCTTGTGAGAGCTGAAGTCACACGTTCTTGGAGCGTGCTGTTCTGAGGAGAAATACAACACTGTCTCCGCATATGGCTGCGTCATATGCCATCCATTGTCCAATGGTGGATTTCCTGGGAGATACACAACAGACTGCGACACCAATCCTCTCCTCCTCTGATCCCAACCCGCTGCCTCCCACCGATGTTGTCACGACTGATTCAGCCTTGAAAAGCAAAGCTCCATTCGACACAAAGCACTGGACTGCAATGTAAAAAAAAAAATGCCTTTAATTTTAGAATGGCTTTATCACGTTGAGTATGAATCAAACACTGAGATGCAGTGTGATTTAAATCAGGGCCGCACATTACTGTGGAGAAAAATATTCCAACCGACAATATGACATTCCATAACAATAAATAGTGGCGCTAATTCACTGCGTACAGTAAAGTGTGTTGTAGGTTGTGTTCATGGAAAGGCTGAACGGTCTAATGTCACGCGGGACTAATATAGCTCTGTCTTTATAGTAATACATTGTCTGACCTTTTGTGAGGCAATTTAGGTTTGGTATTTAATGCAATGTCCAATAGCAGGCTGACATTTAACAGAAGAATCGTCGTAATTTCCACTTATATAACCGACACATTCTCTCCAATTAACAGCAGGGACTTATTATTTAATAATTATTAATAATGATGTAATACATCCTATGATTCATACATGCTGTATGAAACTTGTGTTTAAGCAGTTTGGGACGGCTTATAGTAAAATACGTCACAGCACTGCACTGTCTCTGATGTACTGTATCATCACCTGCAAGTATAGTGAGCCACTGCAAATGAGAGTCACATGCAGAGCAACAGGAATTTTACATGGCTGGATATAGTACATTATGTTATCGCCTGGAGTGGAAAAGTAGGTCAGCTGCCTCGCAGGAAGGAACAGGGATTCAGCGCGGCACCGTCGAGCACGCTCTGCATCCTGAGTGTCTTTGGCCTGACCTGAAGCGAGCGCCGCTGCAGAGGGAACGCACACGTGTAACCGGAACACTGAGTACGTCAAGTAAATGAGTTCAAAACACACATGATTTCTAGAAAACAACAGAAGCACTCAAAGATGGCACACCCGCAGCAAACAACCTGTTTCACTTGACTTTGTCTAAACATTGTATGCACCAGTGACGTCAACACTATTAACCTGCAACCAAGGTTTTGTAGCTATTCTGAAATAATGTCGATTTTTATTTTGATACTCCTGAATGGACTGGCTCCAGAGATGTAGCAGTTCTCCAAGCCATCTAGGTGAACGATATATATTCTGAAAAAACAGCAACAAAATGTTGTCAAGTTTGCCCTTACATTGACCTTATTTTCATACATTTTCATAATGTTTTGAGTTATTGAGAGTGCTAAAAGACTGACAAATAAGTGATCAAAAGAACTGCAAAAAACAAAAGACCACAGAAAAAGTCCCCACAGAAGCAACAAAACACAACGTCAAACAGAGATGCACATGTTCCGATCCGATCATTTTCCCTTCCATTAAAAAACATGAAATGTTGCTGTAAAAAAGCCACTTCAGACATCTACAGCAATAAACTGAATGAACGTAGTACAAATGCCAGGCCTGTAGCAGGCACTGAACTACTCAGGAAACGAAGAGGATGGTGTGGCACTGGCGAATAGCAGCATAACAAACAGAGTGTGGAAAGAGACTGTGATGCCACAAGGCTGATCTATGACCAGATCTGTGGTCACCTGCAATGACAAGAGAGTAATCCTGTACCAGCACTTGTTTGCGGTCTGTGGAAACATTTGCTTGAAAAAAAACTTCTATATGTGACTGGCTTCTCTGTAGAGAACTGTGATGCCCACGGCGCATCTGTGTTCAGCACTATCATTTGCAGCTCGTGGAAATGCAGCGCTAGATTTTGAGCTACTATTTACTATTGGTTGAGCAGCTGTTCCAGAATCAGCACCGCTCTGAGGTCTGTCTTGACTGTTGCTTTTCAGGGATGGTGTCAAGAGAGATGCGGCAGTGATGTCATCGTTTCCAAAAAGTGACAGATCAGCTGTCCACATCCGTGTTATCAAATCATCCACGCCGAGATCAGGTTTGAAAAAGTATCAGTGACTGAAAACATGACAAAAGCCCTATTCCACACAGAAGTTGTGGTGGTCAAGAGCCACTGCATCTCTGTGTGGACAGGACCTCATTGTTGACAGGCAATGCTGGATTATACGGTGGAGTGCAGGAATGTTGGATAAAGCATCAGTTTCCCTTGGCAGCGTCAAGGCTGGTGCTAAACACAACTCCAGCAGTTGTATATGAAAGACTGGGGTTTGTGGAGGGAAAAACGATCGCCTCAGGAGTGACATGCAGATTCAGAAATTCAGAGTGAAGCCCATGCGCAGTGAGCCTCTTGAGCTCTTTTCACGGCATCAATCAGGCGAACCGATATTGACTTCTAATACTTGGTGAGTGCAGGCTCTTCACAGAAGCCAGATCTTCAATAGAGCCAAGAGAGGAAGAGACGGAGGAGGAAGAGCAGCGGGAGAGACATCTTTCCTTCCATCAGACATGGCATAAGTGATAGCAAATCTATCTCTCACGACATCCTCCTCTTACACATGAAGATTAATCGGCTGCTGATTCTAAATGAATCTGGCAGACGAACAACTGACAGACACTTATGGAACACAAGCTTCCCACACACTGTTCCCAGGACCTACTTTGTGAATTTGTGTCCTCATTAATAATGAAGGAGCAAACATTGCAGGCAAAAAACAAACAGACTTGATGCATTTAACCAAGCTTGCTGCAAAGTTCCTTATCCTTTAATCAGCCGACTTCAATCTGGATCGCCGTAACATGACTGTTTTCAAATCAAACGTCACAGCTGGTGTTTGTCAGGGAGCTACTCAGCTTTCTCTCACACCTCACAGGGTTTTTTATTCCACGTTGAGCTGCACTCTGACAGTCTGTTTCTGCTGTCTCCCTGCACTCGTGCACACCTGGAGTGTCATCCCTTCAAACCAGGAGGCACGCAACACGTACTTGTACTTGAATGAGAATATTTTACATTACTTTTGTTGATAGTTTGTTTCACCCTGCAGGGAAGGAGTGAAGGAATAAAACAACTTCAGGTCAAAGGTTGAAATCACATTCTTTCACACAGCAACTCAAGACATTCAACTACACACTGCACTTAACTGCAGGTATTGTTAGTACAATTGCACAGGTTTTACAGGTTTCCTGGGTTTATTTTGCTTTAATGGCTGCAGAATTGTTTGAAAAATGTGCCATGAGTTGGTGCTCTTTTCCCTACGCTTCAGTATCTGGCAGTCGATCATAGTTACTTTGAGTTTTTGACAGTGTGGTAACATTTTATGGCTCAAATGTGCAAGGAAAACACCAACCATCCAGATGATAGCAAATTTCAACCCATGAAAAAAGTGCTGTTAATGTCCATTTTGAACCCATTCAGCAGTTGGTACTGTTTTCAGTAGAAGGAACCGGATGGTTTCAGTCTCTCTCCACCAAACTGAGCACCGTCCAGCACCGTACAACCCTCCAGCACATCTACCAATGAACACAAGTGGGACTTCAGCAGGCAACTCTTGAGTTGGTGTTGTGTACCTATGACTATAATTCTAATTTAGAAAACCTCAATACTGCCCACTGACTGCAGTAATCATGACCGAACCAAGTACTACGTGACCTGGACATTCAGATCACTGCCACAAGGAACGGAAAATAAATAAATATATTAATAATAAGAACAGTGATGAAAGAAAACAAGAAGAATTGACAGGAAGAAAACAATTCCACAAAAAAAAAAATGTAATGAATGCAGATTTGAAAAACAAAAACGTAAAAAAATGAATAACGCTACATCGAAAAAATGTGTTGCGTAAGCAAATAAACGTCATTTAAGCCAACAATGAAGGAATTAAATGAAAAAAAGAGTACACTAAATCAATGATGAATGCATATCTCTGTTTCTGCTTTTATGTTGTGCTCACTCTGCTCTCGCTCGTGGATCATTTAAGAACTGAACTCGAACTGCAAAGCTTGTTTGCTTCCTCATGTTCGCAGGGTGAACAGCTAAGCAGTGTGACTGTGTTCATGCAAGAAGCACATTCAATAGTCTCCTAACATCAGCTGAAACGGCGCACATTGCCCAACATTCCTGTCAAGAAAGACACAAAAAAAAAACAGTGAGTCAAACCTGGGAAACCAGTTCCCATCATGTTGCCATTTGACCTGGTTGTCTGGTCTCGTGCAGTCCGATTATGCTTTGATAGTGAATGTGTTGTATTAGTCTCCATGGCGACAGATACACATTTACGTCTGTGTGGGCTGTTGGTGAGACGTATTATGTAAAGCAAAAATAATTCACTGACAGTTTTTCCCTATTGTTCTGCTCTTCTCTGCGGCTGGTGAAACTGAGGTTCATAAGAAGCTTCTACGCTCCATGTTCATCATGAATAAAACACACAAAAAAAAAAAGAGTATTTGCTTTGAAACCATGACTTTCAAAACAACAATATCTCTCATTTACAGTGATCCATAAAGTTTATGACTAATCCTCCCAATTACAACAAAAATTACAATTCTCTTTTTTGTGCCCTTCATGCTGAACATTTTAATAGATCGCATACATTTGTTCTGCCGGATTAATTTCTCAGCATATTCATAGTTCACACATTTTTATTTTTAAAAAGCGTGTTGGAACGGACCAGGCAAAGTTGAAGTTGGGAATTATGACCAGCCTCAGCGCCTCAGTGTTGTTTCTGCAGTGAGTTGTGGCCAACAGCAGCCTGAGCTTCGAACATGTATTTTGACCAGGAAATTCTGGCTCCATTGTTTTTGAGAGTCAAGTATTCACCTTTATTTTACATCCAATTCCACAGGAGATTTTAGGGCAAGGGTGGGCAAACCGGTCCTCAACGGGCCGGGGTGGTGCAGGTTTTAGTTCCAACCCAACCTGCACACACATCTTCAGTTGATTCTCAGTCTGGTGTTGCTTGTATCAGTTAAAGTGTGTGTGTTTGTTTGGTTGGAACCAAAACTGCACCCTCCACCCGGCCCTTTGAGGACCACACTGGAAAATTATACGAGCTTCAGGAAGGTTTTAAAAAAAGAAGAAAACGAGAGCGATGATTATTCTATTCATCACAGTATCACTGCTGCTCCGAAGAATCCAGCGGGAACAGATTAATTCACTGTTAGTTTTTCTAATGGAGGAAATGGTTTCTAATCAAACTCAAACTTTTCCTGATTTAAACAGGAATGAGTTTAGAGACCCCCGTGTATACTGTCATAGTTTTAATGCCTCATTTTCTAGTTGTCTTTGATAAATATTACTGCTAATAACAAGGTTCGTCCCGAGCCCTTATGTGTCATGGGGGCCCCAGTAAAATCATCTGTTTGCGTGTGTGAGCTGCAATATCAGCGCTCCCTCACCATCTGTCGAGCAGGACTTCGCCGTTCAATGTAGACCACAAGGATGTTAAAATGTTTGAATAGAAAGTGGAAAAGGGACTCACGGGGTCTGCCCCAAGCTTTTGCTGCTGAACTACCAGCCAGAATAAGAGAGTTTAAGAGATATGAAAGGGAATGGGGAGTCCTTGATGATATTCTCCAGTGAGAACCACTGGTGACCCGGTTAGCACCTTCTGTGTCAGGATGGAAAGTGTACATTGATGCAGGTGGTTCCTGTGGACCTTCATGGCCCATTTACACTCGACGTTACGAACGGATCCAGATATGGACAGAGCCTGCTCTCCGTGCTCTGCATTCATTTGCTCCAGATTTCTGCATGTTTCCACAAAACTTATGGATACAGACCAAATGGAGCAGTACCACCGGAAACCAGAGGGGGCAGTGTTGCTGATATGCAGCTCTAATGAGACATTACAATTGCGGAAATTCTCCATCCTACAGTGGCGATATATATGTATTAGGCGCTGCCTCTGTTTCCTTTTTTGTGCAAAAGGTACACGATCAATACTTCTTCCACGGTTGCCATGTTGGTTTTGGAGTATGTTGTTGACTGTTTGACTCTTGGCTGCTCCCCCTGGTGGATATATTGGTGAATCAGTGTGATCAGCGAATTTTAAACGTTCATGGCGCCAAAACACATTCAGTTATGCTGTTCGACTGCATGCAGAGAGAGTTTGATGGAACACGCGTGTAACATGTCCATCCTGACAGACAGAATCAGTCGCCAAGAAGTTGCAATCATGTTTTAACTTCCCCTTTTTAAAGACTTGTAGTGAGACTTCTGCTTCGCGTGTGACTAATCCATCTGCTTCCTGATAAGAGGCTGTGGTGTCTGACACAGGACGGTAAGTGGTTTCTTAAGTGCAAAAAAGTTGCTGACCAATAATGCCTCCAGGACCACAAAAATCTGCAGCAGTCATAAAAACCACACGCAGTTTTGTGCGGTCTTCGTGATGAGCCAGCTGGCAGGAACTCCTTCTGCTGCTGCTCTGCTGCTAAGACTCTCCTCACAAGGGTGATGTGTATCATATGAAACATTCATCATTCCAGACAATCCATGGATGATTCTTAGCTGAAAACCTTACTTTAACATCAGGCAGAGTAGGGATGCTCCGATCAGGCTTTTTGCTGCCGATCATAGATACCGATCAGGCAGAGTTCTGATACCGATCACATGGATTGACAATGAATTTGTAATCAAAATGATGAGATCTTCTGTGTCCTTTATGTGAAAACATCAAGCATTAAATCATTTTAATTCAGACACGTTTTAATATACCTCTTCAAGACAAACTTGCAGAATGTAGCAACTATTATGTCAGAATGACAAACGAACATTTATTTTGATGTGAGATGTCAAAGTTTGGTGAGTCTCTTTGCTATGTCCATGAAATATTTACATAGTGGCCACTAGTAGTGGGACTCCGAGACAGAGAGCACTGCATTTATGAAAGTTTCCACTGCAGACGTTTTTAACAGTTTCAGATTCAGGTGGCCGACAAGCGTCAGACTCTGCCTTTTCCGTCTCCACATTAAGGACACCTGAGAAAGGCTTGACATCGAGCTCGGTGATGTTAATGAATATTTCTTGGGCAGTTCTGAACGTCACGCTTCGACCCGGTGGTGCCGCAAGCGTCAGCTGCTCTCACTTTCATGAGCCCAAAAAACTCTCTGTGCTCTGTCAAATCCTGGTGCTTTAAATGCCGTGTTTTTGAAGGCGCTTCCCTACACAGTATTGTCCCGTGCATGTGTTGCAAGATGCAGACTTTACATGACAGATTGAAAGAACTTTCACGGCTTTCAGACGCGCTGCAACCGAGTGAGCAGCGAGTAGGGAGGAGCAGACACATCACAACTAGCGGGACTTCATCAGAGTACCGGCTGTGGCACGTGATCGGTTATTGTGATCAGCAGTGACAGGTAGTGATTGGCATTCACCGGTCACGCAGAAATAGGCTGATCACGATCGGCGACCAACCGATCGGAGCATCCCTAAGGCAGAAGGCAATCCAGGAGATGTGAGCTGTGACATCAGTTGGCTGACATCGTGCTTGTCATAATGAGGCTTCAATGTTTGCACCAAGTCCATGAGCAAACTTTCATATATTGAAGATGGACATCAATAAATGTAGACAGTGTTTGAATGCACCTCAAATATTGTGTTAGAATCATCACACTGGGCTCCTTAGTGCATCGCTCTAAATAAATAGCACAGATTTGAGGCCCACCTCCCTTGATACACCGTGTCTACTGTCCAGGAGCTGCCAAGACTCCCAGCAACAAAACAAGGGCCGCGTGACAATCCATGACTGGGAACTTGATATTGATGAAGAACTTTCTGCAAACACAACTGAGCCCGTTTCATTTGTTTTATCTCACTAATGATAAAAGCCTGACACGTAATCACGCCGACTCAAAATGCCACCAGCGAGGCGTTTGTCATTTATCCATTATCATTTTGAGTTAACATTTCACATAAACACACACTCATCGAGCTCATTAACCTCCGTGTCACAAACACCAAACTGTCTGATATTACCTTCAGTAAGAAGGAATTTGTTCATCATGAAGCTGCCAAGCAGCGACTTGCAATTCACCCCAGAAATCCAGACAAAACAGATTTAGTTTCAGACAAAAAAGAAAAGTTATATGAAGCTCTTCTTACGGCCTGTGTGGTGGTTGGATTTCCGTGTTTCAGGTTCAACAAATGTCAACCTCCTCGATGACCATGAACCCGAGGCTTCACAAGCTTTCATCGGATTAGCAAGTGACGCTTTTATGTGATTTCCCTCATGTATTTTCCCATCACGGCATGCCACAGTTCTATTTCGGACTTTCATACAATTTTCCAGGCTTTTTAAAAGGTCAGGAAAACACCACAGGGTTACCGCTACATGTAAACAACGATGCATGCACGATGCAACGTGCGCCGCCACGGCTTTAATGAGAGGCATCAGAAGAAATCTCATGTGAGCAAATGTATTGAAACGAATTGAAAAGCAGCGGACATGGAGGTGGAACTGAGCATGATTGTGTTTTTCACAGAAAAATCCAGAAATAAACACCACAATGACTGAAGTCTGTCGTTCGCGGAACAGAAATCCTGCGTTCCACATAAGAAGAGTTGGACTGCTGCTGACTGGAGAGAGATTTACTTCTCAAGATTAAAAAGTACAGTTTTTAGTGTCATCGATTCAGTAAATGTCGAAACATTGCTCTCTGCTTCATTTTTAATGGACATCATTTGCAGCGTTTAGAAACCCAGCAGCGTATCAGCATTCCATAATTACAGACTTCCAAAACCTGCCATTATTTTGTCTTACCTGAGCACTTGCATTTTTCTACCGCCTCGTTCAGCACTCTTCAATTCTGTATTTTTCATTCCTTGTATTCCCCAGGTCAAGCTGACGCTGGTGCCTTTTATCTTGCTTTTTTTTAAATGGATGTTTTATTTGTAATAGTCTCCATATTTGTGACAACTTCATCAAGTAGTTGTCACAAGCATTGTATCAGGACTGGCGTAAAATCCCATGAATTCACACCTCAAAAGGACATAAAGATTTGTGTGTAATGGAGGAGGAACAGAACAAACTATTTGCAAAGGCTCAAAGCAACATCTCAGATGGATCTCTCTTCCAAACCACCACTGTACATAAACTCAGCAGCCAGGGTCCACAGGCTGCACCAGGCTGACAAATGAATAACCAACCTGCTCCAATTGAATCACACCAAGCGAAAGTTTCCGTCCCTCCCACTCACCTTCACCCTGCACCCCAGTGTGTTCACTCATTTCCTGTACGATCTGACTGGATAAAGCAACGACTCGGCCCTGAGTCTGTTCTTTTGAATAATGAATTCAATTTTGCAGCTGTGATATTTATTTGCTGCCACGATGTCGGTGTAAATGGCCGTTTTCTCTTCGCAGGTGACATAACTCATGTCTATTGTCGTCAAATCTTTTCATCAGTGTCACAACTTTGTTATGTAGTTTATACTTTGATCCATGTCTTCACTGTCTTATACATATGCCATGTTCCTTTCATCTACAGTCCTGAACCTGAGCATCTAAGTGTTTCAGATGTATCTTCAAGCACACATAACAGAATATACATCAAGAACTCAGTCAGTCAGAGGGAATCTGCGGATTAACTCCGTCTCCTGACCAGCAGCTGAATTCATGGATGTTTAATTGGGACCTTTGATAGCAATACATTCCAAGGTTCAGAGATTCAGATTTATTTTAAGTTCATCATTTAGTTAGACCTTTTCTGATAGAGTTGCTATCCAGTCCCAGTTTCCAGATACGAGTAAGTGGAGAAAGTTTCTATCTCAGCGTTTTGCAGCGTTGGTTGCAGTGCAACCCCGTTTTCCGTGTTATCGTAATTACAACAATTGGAAGTACGTGTTCACTCCCACTCACCAACAACTCCACACTTGTCAGATGAACCTTTGTCTTGTTTCAGACATTCTCACCTATTGAAGCAGTACAATACATTTTCATGCACAAGACAAAGAAAATGAGCATTTATGAAACACATCTTAAAAAAAAAAAAAAGTGGAGAAATAAGTGTCAGAAAGCATAAGTTAGTCTGATGTAGATACAGTTCTGTCTCTTACTTGTATTTAAAAAATCGTGTCTCCAAATGGAACAAACTGTGACTGGTTAATTTAGTTTAATTTTAGTTAAAAATATTTCATATACAATTGTTCATGCTAATAGCCCGACCAGGGCTGGCTTCTCCTGTAGCTAGCGGGGCGTTGGGCATCTTGGAAATGCCCTGCACTGAAGATTCAATGCCTTACTTTTTAGCCAGAATACCCTGAAGAATGGCTTTTAGCTAGGATTTTAAGAGAGGGTGTCCCAATTTTATATTTGGTGACTATATATGGCGCAGCGGTTGTCGCAGGTGCCAGAGGAGTAATACTCCCCCACAAAATTTTGAAATTAGACCCCGCCACAAAACTCCATTTCCTGCATATTGAGTGGCAAATATTGAAGGAAACCTTTTGTCCGTACAACTCTCATTTCAGAGTTAAATGCTAATATTGAAGGACAAATATATCATCGATAAGACTCACAACAGCAGCAGCCCCAAACATCCCACCAATAACATCGCTCTTCCATGCCACGTCGACCAATCAAATGCGAGTCTCACAAGATGTGGATAACTGCAAGATGTTGCCCAAAAGAAATATGGCGGCCACGATAGCAAAGTCATGAGGCATGAAACTCGGATCTAATTCAGCAAAATTGCTGGAGAGAAACACCTTTTTCCTGGAAGCTGGTATGGCGCAAGGATTAGGGCAGGCAACAATGATGGGAAATTTAGGGCGTTATGCTAAAAAATGAACAACAGGGTCTCAAAATACTCATGTTTTTCAGTTTAGGAAATACCCTGGACACCCTGACGCCTCTCTAGCTAAAAGCCGGCTTAAAGATACCCATAGTATTTCTCACATTTTTCATTATAACTGAAGAAGAATGAAGAAACCAGGCGGATTCAGAGCAGAGACAGGCCTGACTGCGATGACAACTCTCTGACCCAAGTCACCCGATTTGCCTGGTGGAACAATAGAGTTATGGGGTTCATCCCCAGACACTCTCACAATACCATTGCCACTCACTGCACGCACAGTTCTTCAAAAAAAAATTTTTTAGTTCAAATCCTGGACAAGGATGTTTCCCACTTCTTAAAATAAGTAGCAGAAATAAGTCTTATTAAATGATTATTTACAGTTTAGTTAATACATTGAACTAATTTATTTTTTTTAAATGTTTTTCTAATACGTCTTTTTTCAGGGTTTTTCGAGGTTCAACTAATCCCAGGTTTTCTAAAGCCACATCAGAAGAAGTGCCAGTTAAAGCAGCCTTAAGTAGCGAAAGGAAGAAGAAGGAAAACTGTTCAGGTCCCAAGCAAGCAGAGAATAAAGAGTGCCAGAGTGAATCAAAGCAGCCAGAAGTCAGCTGAATCATCAATGACTTCCTCCAGCATCAGTAAGCAAGTGCATTGATTGATGGCGATTCTTTACATATTCATAAATAGCTCTTTTTGTGGATTGTCTATTCAGTGTCGCCATGATGTGGGAGAGGTGGAGGCGTCCTGAAATATGAATGGCCCTGATGACAGCGATTGGAATGAAAAATTTAAGACGTGCAAAGAGCAGATTGGTAATGAAAGGACGGGGAGTGAACGAATACTTACACCTGCTGGATTTCAGAAGGGACTGGAATCGTGCGAATCATGACAGCATTGTTTTCTTTTTGCGTCTGAACAACGGAAAGGCGTATGTTGTCTGATGGTTATTTTGCTCAACATCTTGGATCACTAAAAGCACTAGCACATATGGAAACACACCACATTGTTACATAATCCTTACTGCAGAGTCACAGTACAGTGCTGTTCTGTTTAGCAGACATACGTCCATTTAATTTGTATTGTATATTGAATTTCATTACCACCATGTATAGTAGGCCTCTGTGTATTTTATCTGATTTCATATGTGAGTGACTGACAGCTGAAGTACATCAATCATAGCACAGTTCAGTATCGTGGGTGGCGATTTTTTTTTTTTTTCCTCAGCCCGTTTCCAACCATCCTGAATTAAACAGTGAACTGGTTTCTAGCCCTATGACAATAGCTCTATAAGCTGCCTCCTCAAAGGGATCATACATCGGAGCAACGCCAGAGATCGGTGGAAGGGCGGAGCCAAAATAACACGAAACCATTAGTTAAAAAAAATAAAGTTTACATAACACCTTTGACAATTAGATATTCAAATAATGTTACATATTTTCATTATGTTTCATTATGTATTCATTAGGAATTGCACGCAATGTGTTATAGAAAATGGGAGTTCAAGTCGCGCAAGTTATAACAACAAATAATGATGAAGAAAACAGAATCGGTGGTCATGAATTTTAATCGGACACCTCATGTGACACAGTTCAGACACGTCATTTCCGTGTGTCCACTATGTAAATATCTGGGAGGACAGCTCTGAGCTGCACTCTAGTTTTGCATTACAGGATTTGTGCTAACATAGAAGGTAGAAAAAAGTAAATGCGAGCATTGCGACCAACCTAGAGTAGAACCTGTGCACATTTTCATTTTCTCTCAACACTAACCCTAATTCCTTCTGATCCTACTGTTGTTCACGTCGACAGTCAGAGCGAGTTTGAAACTACAAAGTGTCGTGGAAGCTTTCTTGGAGATTTTAATGAGGTCAATTTGTTTATTTGAAACTTGTCTTGCTTCTAGCAACTCTTACAAAAAACAAGGTTGGTTCTCCAATTCGCCACACTCTACGCTGCATGTAAATCAAGATAAGAGCAGCAGTTGGAGCTTAATGGAGCTTCGTAGAACTTAAAAGGAAGGAGTTGAAGGGGAGACTGAATTTACTTCAGTTCCAGTTAAAAGGTGCCTGTTAGCATCAAAAAATACAAAAAAAATGCATCCAATTACATCTCAGTGAATCAAACTCTTCTTGCAGAGATGATCCTATTTTCCACGGATTTGTCTCCAGACTGTCAATATCGCGCTGATCTCAAAATTGAATACATCTGCATGAACACATTCACGTTCTAATTACATTCGGTGACATTCTGAGCCTGGATGATGCTCAGTAAATCACTGTGACGGCACCAAGCCTCCGTGTTGGAAGGCTTTTTCCGGGCGTTGCCAGAGCCAAATCAATACATAGTAAAGTTTACGCTGCAGCCACCGTGCTCTATTTTGCAGGCTCGGCACAAAACACACCTATTTATCAATGACCAGGAGATGAGACGGAAGGACCACAAGCATATCATTTCACTGCACGGGGCAGTTCTAGAACCGTCATCTGTGGACGGACTGAGCTTTGCTCCAGCTCATAAGATGCGAGTCACGTCTGAGAATCTCTATCATTATGGTCTGCCTTAGGTGAGAATTATGCGGTGGAGGCTTAAACGCAGGGAGTTCAAAGTGGAGAAGTCGTGAAGAAAATAGGACAACTCAACTTGATACTTCTGGGTGGATCGACGGCGGAATCGAAAAAGTGTTTCTGACTTGAGCTTTCTCATTCTGAGTGACTGTTGTTCCTCGCGATTCACCTATCACTCGTCTCCTCAGCGAACACCGGAGTAAACCTAGGGTAGTATTAAAGACTGCTGTCGCCTTATGGTCAGGTTAAAAGTTTTCTAACAAGCGGAGAATATATTGATTTGCAAAAAGATCAAAGACACTTTACGAAAAAGTAAACAGTTTATTGCTGTATCAATAATATCAATAATTCTTCATTGTGTGATGTTGTCTTGATATTTTTAGTAATCTATGCCGTTGTATTTGAGATGTTTTTAATAATTTTCTTTTTGAGACAGCGGAGTTATTTCGTCGATTAAGAGATCAATTCATTCCTCTGTGGGACTGAGAAATTTAACTGCAGCACACAGTTAACTTGACGTCATAATAGTAAACTTGTTTTCACACAGATATGGTACTGCATTATCTGATAGTCACTCTTAAGGCGACAGTTCTTACTACCATATGCTGCCATATAGCGTATCACCAAAGTATCGAGATATGCATCTTATCGCAAGACGTCAGCCAATGCATATATAGTTGGCGCCGTGCCATTGAGTCCATCCACTTCGACCTGTCATATTGACACAACTCAGACGGATGAAGGTGGCGGCTCAATATCGACATAAATATTTAACTTGAGGAGTCTGAAACTTCACATCAGAACAATGGTTCAACGCCATCCAGCAGGGGTCAGAACACCAGCATGCTGCAACACATTTCCGGATTTCAATTAAGGACTGCATTTTATTTGAAAATAAAGTTAAATCAAACAACATTGACAACTTAATTATTATGTTTTTGATGGCGTCATCGTCTGTTGGTGTCCAGAATAACTTGAAGAGTTATGGACAGACTAGGACGAAATCTGTATTTGTGTCAGATTGGCTTTTTTTTTCTTTTTTCTTCTTGATGGATACTTTGTGTACTGAAGCTGAGTGAAAGATGTTTGCACTCTCTGAGTGCTTTTACAGTTATTCAATAAAGTTACACTCATTTGTTTCTGTTTTCCTTGTGTCTCTAGAATGTCTGCCACACATGTTTGGTGTTTCAGATTGAAAAATGACTTGACTCTTCGACTCTTCCTAAGGGCTTGACATGTCTGTGTTTATTTCCGCGATGACCCGGTCCCGCAACATGCAAGCTTTGTCGAGCTGTGAACTCGGTTATTGAGGAAGCAGTAGTCTGAGTTTAAGTGATTTTTTTTTCTCCCACAGATGGACAAAGCTGTGGAGCTTTCATTTGGTTTTCATGTCATCATTGCTGTGGTCATTGTGCAATTAGAAATGCCTGTCATAGCGCGACAAGACAGAACGTCAAATTCCACACTGCATTAGATTGACCGTCAGGCACGTAGTCCAGGCCAACAAGAAGCGCCAGGCACTGATAAATACATCAGAACAGTCAATCCAGTCATATGGTTTTTGCCGATTTATGCAAGTGAATCAGGTAACACCACACAGAAAAAAAGGTCACTACAAACACTCGAAAAATCCTTTGTTAAGTTATGTTCATTACAAACTGCTACTGTCTCATTTTAAGGGGTGTGGCATGTGAATTCAGATATTGCTTGAAGCTTGCACAGTTTAATCAGCTTTATCATTTTTGCTTTATATTTCGGGTTTCCAGTGTCTCCTGTCATTTGTATTTTAATTTGTATGGTGCGGAAAATGGTTGAAAAACATGACATTTGCTTGCAAATACTTGGCAACTTGGCATTGGAGGCTTCCGCTCATGACGCATGAACCCCTCTCCAGTCGCTGATCAGGTACACTTTTTTTTGTTTGTTTTTGTTTTAATGTACACTGATGATAATGACATATATTTTCATCTGTGTCATGTCAGTCAATATACTTCAGAAGAAACATCATATGTTGAAAATAAATAAATAAATAGCACCATGGCCTCTAACCAGAACCGTTGAAAACTACGGTCCTTGCATTTTACTATTCAGTAATGCTTCTTCAGTCTGGTCACATCAAGGTTTCTGCCTCAAATATGAGTTTCTTTTTTCTTTTTGCTACCACCATGCGTATTGAGTTGATGAAAATGTACTACATGACAATGATCTTGAGATTTAGAGGTGTGTGTGCGCCTCCATCCTTCATGCACCAACGACTGGCTTCCATAGGAATCAACATTTCACCCAACTTTCGTTTCCTCTCTGAGAGCTTCATCTATGGCTGGTTTGTCCAGGTCCAAAACAACAGCAAACACAAATCGGGTTGTGTCGGTTAGCGATTTATCAAGTGATCCGTACTTCTACGTTCTAAGTCCTAAACGATTGAATTACTAATAAATGAACTTTTCAAACGCCGTGTTAATTGTGAGACAAAGCGGCAAATCGCTGGAGAAACCGCTTCCCCGCACGAACGTCAAGTCCAAGTGTATCGCGCGGAGGCCCCGCGCTGCCAACTCAGAAAGAGGCAGAATGTTGCCCTCCTTTAAAGCGCAAGTCGAGAGATCAAGCGGGAAATGAATGAGAACCAAAGGGCAACTGACCCAGCAGCAGCAGCTTGACTTCCCGGGCCGCCTTCTCTCCGTCCTCCCGCAGGTTCTTGTCGATCATCTTGGACCTCTCGGCGGCCGCCTTGTCCTCGGCGCTCACCGTGCAGCCCATGACTCCAGACCACTGGTGCAGGAACCGTCTTCCGCGCTAACGACGACCGATCCGCGTTCAAGTCTTCTGTTCGGGTCACGCTCGGCTGTGGTTTCTCCAGATGTGAGGCTCGCTCGTCACGGCTGCTCCATGTCGAGGCGACCAATGTCCTGCATCCATGAACGGGCGGAGAGGCGTCTGCACCCACTGATCCCTGATGACTGGATCAGCTCAGCGGCGTGGCGGCTCGCGAGGCTGCGCTCATCCGACCTGACTGACGAGCGTCACGACAACGCTCCAAATGACACAAAACACCTGAGTGAAGTTGATGATCCCAGCGCGGGAAAACGTGCGCGTCCAATGAGCGGAACGACCAGGAGAGAGAGAGGACAGCAGCGGGCGCTGTGGCGACCTCAAACACACGCTAGCCCATAATAGTCAACATCCTCCCAGTGAGGTGAGCTGCTCGGTGGGTGCAGGGTGGGACCCACAACATGGATCATGAGTCCGTGCGTGTGTTTACGCTATAAAACTCCGTGGCAGACGAGTAGGCCCTCTGCACTAGTGTGGGCCAACAGCGACACCCGGTGGCCTTCAATATACTCGTTACAAATTCAGAAACTCGCATTGGATTTACAACACGTGGGATTGCTTTCGTTTATTCTCGCTGACGTCAGCATTACGTTAAAGCGCACAAAAAATTAAAGTCCACCGAGAGTCAAGATTCCCTTTTCGAGACAAGCAGCAACTTTTTTTTTTTCATGTGACGTCGTTATTGGTTTCCGTTTTGTCTCTGCGTGACCTGTTGACTGACATGACTGAAGAGCCGTAACTGTAGTTTAATTTAATAATTTAATTTAACATTCACTGTGCTATTGTCAAACTGAAGCAAAATAAACATTTTTTTTATTGTTTAAATGTATGTATGGGTCCATCATTTGATTCATTAACATGCCAAATTCATTCAAATTGAAAAAAGTGGGGCTATAAAATATTCTTATACCATGAAACTGCGATTCATTGAGATTAATTCATCACATATTCTCAGATATTTTTTTTTATCAAATCCCATATATATATATATATATATATATATATATATATATATATATATATATATATATATATATATATATATATATATATATATATATATACCTTGCCTCTGTGGGGACCAGCCAAATGGTCCCCACAGAGGCAAGGTCCTCACAAGGAGGTGAAGAATTGGTCCATAAGTAAGGACAAACGAGGTACACACACACACAAACATGCCATATCTATGATATGTTGGTGTTTACGTCTTTAAAATCCACACATATTTTCGAGACATATTTTTACCTGTGCTCATTAACACACATGTTCCTTCAGACCACTAAAGTAACATGCCAGCATACAGTAGACTCTATGTCGACCAGCCAGCTTGATTCCCCCCGACACTTATGTTACATCAGCTGTCATGACTCTGCCTAGAAACATATGCTATGTGCTGACCGTTTGGGCTTCCCTGTCTAGGACTAAAAAAACACGCTTGCTCAACTTGCCCTTTAAAGCAGAGCCAATGTTCATGTTTACTACCAGATACAGACCGTCTAAAGGCAAAATTAAAAGCAGTCAAAACGTAATTTTCGCCAAATATCACACTGCAGTTTTGATGAGTCACTTTTGTAGAAAGTGTGGCCTCTGTTTTTCCCCGGATGATTATGACCTTATGGTGTAAAAACGAAAAAAAAAAAAAAAGTCCCGTTGACCACCTGATTCAAGTTCAAGGTTTTACTTTGCAAACACACAGATAAACTACACTCGCCTCTGTGAAGTTTGTCAAAAACAGCCCTAGCATTACCTGGATGTGTTAGCCGAAATGAAAACAAATACACCAAAAAAAAAAAAAACATTTACAAACATCTAATTATTTTATTGCCAAACTAAAACTGTTCCAGCTATTTACACTTTACAAGCTACTGTAAATAAGCCTCACAAATACAAAAGGTTTACATTTATGTACACGATAAATCAACATGTTATTCACCAAACAATTACGCATCATGTTTGTCGCAACAGAAAACACACGTGTGATCAAATATGCCTCAGTGATGAGAGTTACAAGGCATTTGCAAAAGCAGTAGGTAGTCAGTTATTATTTTTGCCATGATCCCTTGAAGCCAGGTCAAAACTCTTTTATGACAAAACAAGCCCTTCATTTGCACCGAAAAACTGCCAAACCCTGAAGCAAAAGGACGGACATCTCTATATGTATTCGTACATTCATGATTCAGACGTCGCTTTATGGTGAATTAGAAGTCTTAAACACATTAAATAGAGTCATATATATATATAAATAATATGAGATAAGTGATGACAGGACCTTTTTGCAGCCTGTGCTTAAATATAAAACCATCTTTGGTACCAGCAGTAAATACGTTTCCATCATTATGTCTCTAACAGTAGTGGCGATTGCACTCGGCTTTCAGTGCTATTGTGCTGTTTGTTTAAATGTCTTCAACAATCCGCCTCCTAACTTACACACCACAGTAGTATGATGTATTTTCAAATAATACCAGTACAACACTGTATCCGGCTTGAACACACGGCACGTCCAGATGCACATTTGTAAGTGGAAGGGTGAGACAGCTGTTTGTTCTTAAGCTACCGTACAAAAACTAGAACATGCAGGTGTAAATATTCAACAAGTTTTTAAGCAGATTAAAATACATCAAACCAGTACATGACTTAAATCTTCCATGACCACGATATATATTTTTTAATACAATCGTCTGTCCATACTATATGATCTTGAAAGCCATCTCTATGTGTTATAGTGAAGTGAATTTAAACTGTGTGGTGTCCCTCGAACTCCAGCAGCAACAGTTTTTATTTGAAGTTAATTTTTCATGTCACAACCAGAAAGATTGAAAATTGCATCAGAAATCTTCCTTATCATTGTGTTTCAGCTGCATATGGATGGACATAGTATGGACATAAGATAGGACCAGTTTTATAAATAGTCGTGATGAGATCGACAAAAGAGGGTGAATTTACCCAAACTGTCCAGAAGACAGACGATTGAATCTTGCTGTAATTATCTGTATCAATGAAGTGCCGTTAGCTGTTGAGCTCTGTCCACAAATATGCAGGTTGCCTTCGCGGACCTTCTTTTATTTCCTCTTCAGATCACCTCAAAGGTGTCAAAGCAGTTATATTGAAATGAATATTTCGCTATTGACCCCCTGTATACCTGTGGATTTGACTACATACTACACAAAAACTTAAGCAATTAAATACACCACTACATCTAAGATACACTATCTTATTATGAGGTAATCGAAAAAGTTTCTATTTTTAAAAGCAGCTGTGAGAAACTACCAGACCTTTGCCTCCAGTACTTACCTCATAATGCATCGTAAAACAGAGCAGAAATAAAACATAAATTTGCATCAAAAGAGCGCAGTTTCAGGGAGCGCTAAGAAGCTAGATTAAAAAAAAATGGTATTACTTTATATTCAAGGTCTCAGGTTGGCATTAATGTGCTCGAAATTAACATTCCAAAAAAATAAAATCACAGCCTCTGTATTTCATTATATGTATTTTATCACAAACTAAAGTGAGATTTTTAGATAGAACATAAGTTAATTGGATTATTAATTTCATTATATACAGTATAATCGAAATTAAAAACTCAGATATAGTTATATAAATAAGCACGTGTGTGTGTGCTCTTTGTGTCTGTGGCTCTAAATGCTGAAAGGCACCAGGGTTATTGAATATATATGTAGATCCAGGTGACGATGATTCACAGCGCCACACTGGAGCGATTCAGAACTGCATCTCTTTCTCAACTTATGAATGAAGGGCATCAAAAATACTCCTGCTTTGTTTGAAATGGTTCGGAATTGAAGGCCAGTACGTTGAACTCTACGTGGTTCTTCACATGAATGACGCTGGATTCTGTTCTTGGAAGCTCTGTAGTGTGTTCCCACTGAGGTGATAGTGCTCCCTTTACAACTCTTCCATTTGACATGGACCCGACCTAGTGACCCCCGGCAGAATGGCTGCTCCCTGACGTCCAGTCGATGATTATAAAGCTCAGACTCATGACCATGAAGGAGACGCCCAGAGCAGCGAAACAAGCCGCCTAAATAAAGAGTAAGAAAGTGTTACGGAGGTGAGAGAAAGACGGCGCAAGCAAGTAAAATGTAAGAGGCTGACCATAATTTTAGGAACAGAGTTCATCGGTTCTTCGTCTTTAGGAACGATGCGGATGTAGAATATGGCAGGAAAGATGAAAATCAGGCAGGGGGCAGAAGTGGCACCTGAAATGAAACACATTTGAAACATGCTGATTTTATTTCTCACATTCAGATCACATGCTGTATTGTACCATGATGGTTTGAACTGACGGACTGAAACTCCATACACCTGAGCTCTGGGAGCTACTTTACACAGCATTAGGTTTCCAAACATTAGCCGAATTTGTTTGAGATTGAAGTCCAAAGGTCCGGATGTTGGGCTAGGGGGAGGTGTGCGCTCCTTTAGGCGCGTGAGCGTCAAGGGTACTGTAAGTGTCTAGAAATAGACCTAAAAAACAACAGACTTTTCTGTTCGTAGAAGAAACTTTTTTCGAGGAATGAAGCGTCCAAAATACTACTTTGATACCAGGGGAACACAATTCGTCAAAACACCTGTTATTCCTAGGCCCCTGAGTGGTTCGACAGCTCTGGAGAGCCAGAACGTGAACAGCATTGGATGCAACTAGTTCCACGGACATTCCACAATCGGACTGTTGGACAAATACATCAGTTCTTTACGCCCTTATCGAACATTAGAATCCGTGAAGACAGATGTAACTAATAAAATGTTGAGTCTGCGTTCATGTGCTGGCTCCGGGTAAGAACCATATTTCAGACTTTGGTAAGGGGTCCAGTCGATGCCAGAGGACCTGAGGATATTAGAAAATAACGCAGCTAACTTTGCTAACTTTCAGAGCCTTTCCTTAAGAGACTTGCTTAAATGTGAAAAGTAGATCGGAAGCCCTGTTAAAAAACGCGTCCATTCAAAGCAGCATTGACCTTGTTTGCTGCGTGGCGCTTCACCTATGACCAAACGGGCTGGATTTCCTGTTCACACACACACACAGCTTGACGATAATATTGACATGGCTAATCAGTTTGTCAACAGTGTCACGTTTTCATTTTTTCTTTTATGTTTGCCAGGAACTGGAGCAGCTGACTTCAAAGGGAAGCGTTCTGTAAATACTTAGAGATATCCCAGAGCATAAAAGCTCCTATGGATAATTTGTTTTCACCTCAGTCAGAGGCACATTTGCATATCAAACGGGAAAATATAAATTCTTTTAATGTATGAACGACTCACCGATGATGCCAAAAATGCCCAGGATGTTGGGGGCGAAGATGACTAGCATGTTGATGAAGGTCAGCAAGACGAGCGCAATGGCGATGTGACGCAGCCAGCTGAAAGCCTTTGTGGGGAACAGCATCTGCTGGATGGCGCGGCGGACCTGTGGCCATCCACCAGGGATATTAAGATTCATCCGTAAGATCATTTAGAGGCAAGCGTTAGGTCAGCTTACTGGGAACAACACGATTGGGACGGTCAGCGTGACGGCGGTCAGGACGGCCACTCGCACGCAGAGGATCAGGGTGTCGTAAGGATCGATGCGGCTGTATGTGTGCAGCAGTTCTGGCTCTACATTGTCTGCAATAAAAAAAAAACATTTTTAACATTGTGGTCGTCCTGAAAAACTCAAGACATTAAGAAATGGATTAGTGACATGCTAATGCTCTTACCATAAAAAGTCAGGTAGCCGAAGAGGGCAGCCAGGAAGTACATGGTGTACATGACAAAGATGGAGATGTTGGACACCCTCTGCATCCGTTTCTTTGTCGGTCTAAAATTAAATAGATGATGCGGGTCAGGGTGTCACTTACTGGTACAGCTAATCTCCGTCCACTCACTTGCTGAGCTCGGTGTAGATGGGAAGCACCTCGGGGTGGCAGACGAAGGCGAACGCCAGAATGGGAATGGTGTACGCTGTCTGTGGAGAAGAGAAGGAGATTCAAATCTGAACCTCTCCAAGAGAAATCATCTCAGTGACCAACCTGTGAGTTGATGGTGAACAAACGAGGGTAGCAGTGTGAGTCCTCCTCCTCATGAACGTGCTCGTGCACGTGGTGTGAGACGTTGAGATGAGCGGCAGTGCTGTTGGCTGTTGAGTATTCATCGAATGGGCAGGGGATGTGAAACTTCTTATATATAACCTGCATTAAGAGGAGAAAAGCGGGACACCCGAGAAGGTGTTCTTAGCCAGGATGAAAGCCTCTTCTTTCTCACCTCTTGACACCCAACACAAGCACTTTACAATACACCCTGGACTGGTCGCCACACATGCACCTAAGGGCCATTTTACAGAGGCCAGTTAACCTAATGAGCTTGTCTTAGGGCTGTGGGAGGAAACCAGAGTACTGGGAGAAAACCTACGCAGACACAGAGTGAACAGCACCCAGAAGGGTCCAGAGCTGGATTCCAACCCTGAGCCTGCATGCTGAGAGGCAGCACCGTTTGAGACACAGCGTTCATGACCATTAGCGGCAGGATTTAGGCTAAAAAGAATAATTGGATCATTTTTCACCGCTACTTCATTCATTTTCTGTCCGATTTAACCCTTACTGCTACTCTCTTGCCTCTCCGAAGCGCAGCCAGATCGTGGCCCATTATCCTTCCCACCAACCACCCAAACCACTAGACACACGATCTCAGGCAAATTTTTCTGATGTGTACCAGAGCATGATCAATGTTCTCACAGCTGCTCAAGAGAACAAGTGACTTATGGAAACCAGACTTGAATCAAAGCTGACAACATGCCAGCATGAGAAAGTTAGCGCTACAGTTCCCAGGAACCACTTTTTGATTCAATCTTTGATGATTTAAAACTGCTTAACATGGTACTGAAATCTGACACGAGCGAAGGAACTTGAAGGCCACACGGCAGCGAGGGAATGAGCAGGACTCACCGCGCTGAGGAAGAAAACCATACAGCTGAGGGAAAATCCACTGGTGTAGCCGAGGTAACCTGGCGAGACAGAAGCAGGCCTTTATATATATATGGCAGTAAAGCTTTTTCTGATTCTGACTCTGATCTACAAGCATCAAATAACAATGCCAGTAGCACAAGAAGCTCAAACATGACGTTGGCTAGTGTTTTATTATGTAGTGTTGAGTCAGTATGTTGTGTGATTTGTATTATTATTTATGGTTGGGCACCCCAGGAAGAGTAGCTGCTACTTGGTGTCAGCTAGGGCAATGATTCTTAACCATAGCTGCAAAACTGTGATAGTCACCAACTATGGCAAAGTTCTAGAAAGGAAAAAATGATGAAGAAAGTGATGTTGTACCCCCCAAAAAGTAAAAACTGTTCATGAAAGCACCAGTTGAAGCAGTTTTGAAAATGAATTAGAACATTTAATGGCGATACTTTCATTTACACTTTACTTATATCTTCTTTGGAGTTTAAATAAAATACATTATTTTTATTTTCTGATATTTAGACATGGTTTTATTATATTTATATTATTCAGAATTTTATTCAGTTTTTCCAATTTTCTCAACAGCTTGCATCAAGTGAATCAAGTCTTTTTTTCTTCTGCTGCTGGATGGACTTTTTGATGACAAATACATCTTATCTTTGCGATGATCACATAGGTTCATGTCACATGACAAGGTTTTGGTTTGTTTACGTGCAAGTGGATTAAATATGGCTATTGATCACAAATGGAATCAAGAGTAATGAGTCACTTCTATTGGTTGGGCCCTGGGCCCCGAGATCAAAAAGGTTTAGAACCCCTGAGCTAGCGGATCTGATGAATAAATAAATAGGAATATATGCAGGAATATATGAATTAAATCCATCTCATAGACTATAAAAAGGCCCCTACAATATGTCCCTTTAGGTTTTGTACTAAATGTCGAGTAAATAATTGGTGCTACTGTACCTTTCATGACACATACACAAAATACAATACATACAATACAAAAATACTAGGACTAAGTATTTGTCCAGTTAATAATCCCTTTAGAGACAGCGAGAGCAAAAACAAGAGAAGTTATAAATGATGTATTGGAATGACAGGATGTTGACATGTCTGCACAAATGAGTGGTAATTGGTAACCCGCCGATTCCACCTGCTGCACCGGCAGTATAAATATGATCAAATATGAATGAAGTTCCCTGGGGAAAATAGCATTACGTAAGATGGCTCACTGCCCACATCCAGCACCGGACGTCTTTGTTAGGAGATGATGAAAGGAGAAGGGAAGTGACTCGGACAGGAACCCACCAGTTAGGCTTACTAAACATATTAACATAAAGAGTTGTAGTACTTCAGATTGGTCTTGGTCTCAAGACCACTTTTTTTTAAAATGCATTTTTCTTCGGTCTTGTCTCAGCCTTGGACTGGGCGAACTCTGGATTTCTATTCAAGACCAAATGAGAGGTTATTTTTGTTCTGGTTCTAAAAAAACTCATATTGATATCATATAACAGGTTGCATTTGGATCATTCATGCAGCAGTTTGTCTGACTAAGGTGTTTAGCGACTGCTCAAATACCTTATTAAACATTTGAAATGGGGAAAAACACGAGACTCACCGAGCTGCTTCATCAAGGCCAGGGGCAGGATGATGCTGGCAGAGACGATGATGACCAGGTAGTTTCCATTTAAGTACCACAGGCTGTTGAGGGTGTGAAAAAAGCCACAGTTTACTCTGGAGGGCTACAAGTTTTATACACAAAGACAGGCCACCCTGCTGTTAATACATGCCTTCCAGAGCTTCATGTTTGCTCTAAAGGTCCGAACATGTGGCTATTAGCTATTCAAACCTCCTGTAATAGGACCACTTACTCAATAACTTGTAAACCTTGTGGTACTGTATAGCAGCGCGACAAGTCAATGAAAAGAAGAAAAGTAAAAGGCACTTGACATTTCACGACAACAGGGATTACATTTTATTTTTATGCTAAGACAAATAAAAATATGTTCAGCATGAATCACTCCTTCTTTGATATATGCAACTGTGCCAAGCACTATCCACCCATTTTTCTCAAAATATTTCCGTTCTACCTTATGTTTATCCATAAAATTCGATTTTTTTAGCATTTGAAATTCAAATGAACTCAATACAATTGTTAAAAAATATCTGTTCATAACTCTTCAAGGTATTTTGCTAACAAGTAGACAAAATGCCATGAAAACATATTAGCCTTAGGTCATTCCTTAAAGCAGTGTTTTTCAACTTTTTTATCACACAGCAAAAAAAATCCGTGCCGAGTCGAAAGCCCTGCCCAAATATCAAAGATCAAAAATCAATCAATTTGTGAAAAACAAACAATTTGCAGAAAATGTATTTGTTTAAAAATGTCTCCAGAAAAGGGTGGGCAATATGGCAAAAATATATCAGGATTTATTCATTTATTTAAAAATAATTGATTTTATCACAATATATTTTGCACGGTTTTGTTCTAATCTATTCATATTCTTTGGCTCAGCTTCATAACAACAATGATTCTTTGTCTCTTCACATTTTGGAGCGCATTTATTTGGTTCTGCATTTCGTTTTTAGCCAACTTTTGAACCACGCAGTAAACATAACTCAAGTTAACCGATAGCTCTTTCAGCTCTGTGGCACAGACAATCTTTGTCGAACGACAAGGAACACTCCATCCTTCTGTCGTGAAGGTGTGTTGTCAAGTTCGAGGCACATTGGGTTTGAAAACAACTCAAAGTTGTGCATTTGACCGGTTTCTTCGCGGTGAGTGTATCGGAAAAGGAGCACTGCAGGGAGTGGACGAGTCAACACATCAGCATAGATCTGTAGTGTATAGAAACAATGTGACCGGATTCACGTAATCTGCTCAGGTAGGTAGAATGTCAAAATATGTTCATGATTTAATGCGATCATATCGTTCACCTGTATCTCCGGACAAATGAGGCACACTGGTCGAAAACACAGCAGTGAAGGACGTATTTAACGTAAAATATGTTTCCCAGGATGCTGCCTGCCATTTTGTTACCTGACGGAGTCGTACTTCTTCATGTACACACAGCAAGGAGCAAAAATATACTTCCATCTGTCACAAATCACATCAGCATGAAAGAATATGTGCTTAGAGAAATGGACACCAAATAAACCCATATTGAGGTGAAAAGTCCGAAACAGGTGAACGACCCACTAGTTTAGTTTCCATTAAACCGTCCAAAGGGACTGAGGAGTGCTGGTGTGAGTCATGATGCTCTGTGTCACCCTGACACGGCACCATCAGTATCAGCACACTATCATAAGAATAAACTATCACATCACAGAGGCAGGGAGTCATAATGTAGGTGTGTGCGCATGTGTGGATGGGACTGGGTGAGTGTGTGTATGTGTGCGTGTGTTGGCAGAGAACAGCATGTCCACTTACAGTTGTGAATAAAAGGTCATGTCCTCTGCGGACATTCGACCGACAGGTCATCTGAGAGAATCAGATTACACATGTGAGAGACTTCATGTGCCTCTCTGCGCTGGGGTTTATTTATAAAGCTTTTGATCAGGTCTAAGTGACAAATCAAGGCTCACTCAAGTGGTTAACATGGCGTCCCAAGTCCAGAGGGGCAACTGCAGGTCATTTCCCACTTCAAAGTATTTGGGTCCCTCGGAGGAGCTTTGTCTTATAATGTTGTTTTACTTTCAGCAGCTCATGCAACATCTAAGTTCATTTATTTATTGAGCAAGTTGAAACAATATAAACACTGTAAGTTCAAGTTTTCTTTTCAGTTAACTACTTTTCATGGGTACTTTCCACAGTACACATGATGGCAAGTGCACCGTGCTTCTGTTGATGCACAGCATTCCAGCAATGATTCTGAATCAAAAATAATCCTCTGGGTGGAACAGTGTACAGGTGCAGCAGAGATGACGCATGTCAAACAATAGACGCGCATGAGGTGCATTTCAGCAGTTCATTCAATACAGATCCCTTGCTTCGAAAAGGAAAATGATGCTCACAACTCCATTGTATTCCATATTTTAGTTCTGTGCTCTTATACAGAGGATCGTAAATAAATAAATCTGCTTCTGTCAGCATTCATTTTGTCTCTGTTTTGTGTAATATGAAGCTCATCTTATCAGAATACTTGCATGTATCAGTGGCTCCAGTTTGTATGATGCAATAAAGCTGTAATGGGTGTGTGTTCATCTCTATGCATCTGTATATCGGTGAATACTCTGAGACTTTGGTTGCATTTGGTGCATTGCAATTTGAAAGTCAAGGGCTTTTTTTGTACTTTTACCCAATTTATATTTCACGTTACAACTCATCCTACAGTGCCTTTTAAAAATCCTCATCCTAGTTCTCACAGCAATGAGGGGAATATGGCAGCCAAGATTTAAGTTGAACTTTAAAATGGAACAATGAAGGGGAAAAAATGGAACTAAAAATGTCTTTGTAAATGCTGCACCTCATCACTTAAATTACATAACTTCAAACATCTTGTTCCACCTGTTCAATTGAAAAAAACAAACCTACGGCTCTAGATATGATCTGGACTGGAAGGTACCGTCTGGCAGAGCGCCACGCGTCACTGCTCCCTATTTGAAGGAGCCACAGCTCATAAATAAAGTCCCAGCTGCACCAGCAGGTCCTCATTCTTCTCAACTCTCCTGACACCACTGAGTTAAACCACAAGGGTCTCTGAGTGAACGCTGTGTGTTTTGGTCGCCAGCTACTTATGGTGGGTCTAGGAATTTGTCACTCATGACCCACCACCTGCTGCTGTCATGTCTCGCTGTGTTTGTGTGCAGACAAAAAGAGAGGATTACAGTCATCATACTTCATATGCCACATTTCATTGTAGCCAGGCTGCTGACCCAGGCATAAACACACAAACACGTGTGTGTGTGTGCGTGAGACATTCCCTCGGACTGCAGTTCACTGTTATGACTGTAACGAACCACTGGTTACACGATGGAAAGACAGACATCAGTATCATAAAAGATAAGCAAGTTATGACACATATTTCAACGATAGCAGTCGCAGCAGACGTTTTCTAGTGTGTGTCCAGATCTGCAGCGCCGTCTGAAACAGCTGGTGTTCGCGATGACTTCGACAACGTGCTATTTTGAAGTTCAACGGTGAGTCCACTTGAGGCCACCTCGGTGACCTCCTGACGTGAATGATGTTTGCCCGCATCAGCCGGCTTCAGCGAGAGGTGAAGTTTTGTATATACATAGCAAGCAAATACCAGTCACCGGCAGCCAATTAGGAGACGGCAGTCGCTACACACCCCCCGCCCCCTTGGCTTTATTGATAAATTATGCAAACCAAATATTCAACGCAACTGTCCGACCTGCCCCTCGACCCGGCACACCGTGTATTTCTCATATCCCACATGAAACTCACTCGGAACTGGGGTCCGCTTTCAGGAAGGCTTGGATGACCAGGGGCAGCTCGGATTTTACGATGTACAGGTAGCTGGACATGGCTGCAACACAAAGATTACGCCGAATTCAAAACGGAAAGCAGATGAAAAAGTTTATTGCGCTAGCTTCATCCCTCTCCCTCCATATAATAATTGAATTTTTCCCCATCCATACCACCGATATTCTGCAAGGTAATGGCTATTCCGGCGGCCATTTTTCCAGGATTGCCAAACGCTCTATATCCCAGCTGTTCATAAGCTCTGATTCCTGTAAAGCATTTAAAAAAAAATCGGTAAGAAATCTCAACAACTTTAACATTCAAATATATATTCAAGAGAACTGCCTTACCAACAATGCCGGAGGATTTCAGCAGCAGGTGAATGGAATAGGACGACAGGGCAGCTACTGCTGTCAGAAGAAACCTGGATGGAGACAGATGCTGTTAAAGCATGGCTTCATTTTATCGCTTCGGTTGTCACCGCAGGAAAGCTGCTCTCCAAATAATTGAGGCATTATCCCCTCTGCAACAACAGACATTCTTAAAATGTTTACGTTTCCGTCCCAACCAGAAACAAGACTCTATTGATGAGGCTGAATGGATAAAAATGTTATTTCTCAGGGTCCGTCCCACAGGCCACTACAAGTAGACACAGTGTTCTGCTCATGCATTCCTTATGGCTTGCAGGCTGATCCCACATTCATCACCTTTCCCAGACCCTTTCCCACCAATGTTTTGGAATATGTGAAGGCTCTTAGCCAAAACCGGGGTAAGGCTTGAACTTATCGCGGTCCTGCTTTCGTGGCTTCGGCAGAGACAGAAACACAGACCAAAGCAGCCAAGGTTAAGAGCGAGAGTGACGGGGTGAGCAGAGCAAGAGGAAGTGAGCAAAGGTCCCCGAGCCTCACGGCGACTGGTGGGAGGTCTGGTTATTCTCGGCGAGGCCCTTTCTGGGCACTGTGTACTAAAGAGGGGTGGGGGCATGAGCTCGAGAAAAAGTGTAAAAATAGAGGTGGTGTTATTATTGGAAAAGACCTGTTACTAGATGCCATGACAGATTCTGCATCAGTCCCAACTTCAGTGACGTAAATGCTGGGCTTCAAGTTTCTCTCACTTGCTGGTACGGAGTCACGTTTGCCACCCATCAACAGGTGTCAAAAATGTCAAAAAGTCCCTCAAACTGAATGATGAATGAATGAGGTAGATTAACATTCAAGACAAGAATCATCGTTTTTCTTTTTAAATGTGGGTTATAACTGTATTTAGCTTTGGGTTTGACATAAATGATCAAGATCTTTAATATACGTAAAAGTAATCTGTAAATACTTTTGCCAAATTTTTAAATAAGCCTTTATAAACCAAAAACACAAACTAAAATTAAAATGAAAAATATATATATATATAATCGCAGATTGTATTCACATGACCCTTTTGTACAAAGAATAGTTTTCTAAACTCATACACCATTTGTTTAAATTCCCCTCGTTTTCCTTACAAGAAAAGGAGGATTCCCGTGTTGGCCATGGCATAAGCCAATCCCAGGATTCCACTCCCCATGATGGCATTACCGAGGTTGAACACAGACATGCCGAAAGACGTTTTGCCTTCAAACTAAGGAAGAAAAACAGAGTAAATACACGGTACACAGTAAAATCAATTGGAAGTCCGAGCAGGTCACTTACGTCTGTGAATTTGATGGTTTTCTTTCCGTCTGCGTTGGGAAGAAACTCCTGATTCTCCTGTCCTCCGTCCATGTCGTCGAGCCTGGTAGAAACAGTGGCGACTCTTATTTCTCATCCTCCGTATTAAGCTGTCGATTGGTCACAGTAACAGCACAAATGTCCACTGTGACGCCATTCATGAACATACCTGGCCGTTTGAGTGCCATTGCTATATCACGATCCCCCGGAGTGAGGCAAGCAAGAGATGTAGACATGCATTAGATCAAGCCAATATTGTGTTAGTGAGTCATTCATAGCTCGTCCTCTAACATCAAGCTTCAAATATTCATGCAAAAAATAAAAGTTAGGCCTGATGCATGCCGAATGAAACCGAGTGAAGACTCACTGATCATCCTCCGGTAACAACTTCATCGGCACAACCAAGTCGTCTCTGAGGTCGTGGCTTTTGCCATTCGATAAGATGTTCATCTCCGAGTTGGCCGGCTCCATGCTGAGTCTGTGGGAGGAGGACGGGTCGACAGTCAGAGCTGTGGGTTGACAACAGGACTATTACTCATCAAAACATGCGTTAGAAAAAAAATGGAAAAATGACAAGCTCATGAGTAATCACTTGAAGCATATTGAATATTTATATTAGCAAAGGAACACATTTATCATCAGCGTCATTTTTTCCTATTTTTCAGTTGGACTTTCTTCAGGAAAGGGTTTTTGAGACACTTTGGAATGAGGACACTCAGTAAAGGGAACAATTGTTCATTATAATCCAACAGGATTTGTCTGGCACATTTCTAGGAAGGCATTTTTACCATTTCAAAAACCCCGAATCACAGCCTAGTCCGCTCATTCACGTGCTCTTCACCAGTCTAAGAGATAGCCAACTGCTCAGGCGTTATCTTTCTTGCCGTGACAACAAAAGGGGCAGACAAGAAAAAAATAATAACGATAAAAAATATTTCATTTATTATTATTTCATTTTTATTTACATTTATTTTAACAGCACTTGCATGAAAAAATGTTTTCATTCCATTTATTATCAAGGACAGGAAAAAAAATATTAAAAAATATAAAAGTTGAGTGACAAGAACAAAAAAAACAAAATAAAAAGATATTGATGATGTTGTATTTATTTTAACATGTATATATGGAAAAAAAACACATCAAAATTCTTCATAAAAAAATAAAATAAAATTATTAGGGAACCTGAAAAAATTCAAAGGACAAGAACTAAAAAAAGACAAAATTCAGTCCTCAGAGGAAGATATAAAAAAGGAAACATTTTTCTAGTATGCCGCCTAAATATAGCTAAAGGCCCACATGAGGCCCCGCAACCAAACTTTGCTCAGGTCAGTAAACGTTCTTGCCATGGCTGAATAAAAAGAAAAGGAAGAGGTCGTGTAGCCACCACCTTCTCGTGAATGCCACTCTACAGACTGGTAAAGTGTGAAATGATAAAAGCTCCATCCGTCTGAACTCACTTTGTTCTGACTTCACTATTGCTGAAGACTGAACATTGATCGACCAATAGCAGAGTTGCGTACGTCTCTCCTCATGTTGACAAAAGTATCACCTCACTGATGCGGTTCATTTACCAGCAGCACTGACTTTCTGAACATTTTGGAACACTGGTGCTCAACAAGACAAACATTTTCCTCTAAAGGCTAAAGGTTATTTAAGTGCATCGGCTTCATTTCCTCTTGAGTTTCCACCTTTAGTTGAGCGTTGGGCTGATGGAAGATAGAGCCTGATGAGTGTTAAGTTTCACACTAGTGAGTCCATAGAATCTGATAAACTATATATAGACACACAGGAAAACAAAGTTTTTTCCACGCGTATAGCAAGTAAAAAGAAGGCTACAGATTTCTTACAAAACAATGCTTTTCCTTCCTTATTTTGAACCTCATAACCTCATCCAGTTGCATCTTTAGGCTGAGGCAGTGTTTATTCAGTGTTTTGCCGAGAATTGAGTTCAATTGTGAAATATTATGGAAACTGTTACACTTCATTTCTTCTACTTGTTGGAAAACACAAGTTCAGCTGAGCATGCTGTGATGTATGCATCAGGCTGTGTGTCAGTGCCGGACGGTGACATATAAGTGTTACAGTAAACATGCTGGGGGGAATTCATGTGGCACTTCAGCGACTCCAAACTGAAGTACGCTTCAACACGGCATTCGTGTTTAAAAATACTCCTCACCTCAAACATCGACCCAAAGTGCTTTCCAAACTGTCGAATCTTATTGTGCACTGTGCCTGTGTTGCCTGTGTGCGAGTGTCGTTTCCAGAATGATTTCACAACTCCCTGGCATCTTGCTAACCTTTGCAACAAAGATTGGTTCTCCTCATGCTTTCCTAAAGCCTGATCCCGAACACAATGCTGGATGTTGTTGTGGTTTCCACCGTGACTGGAGTACAACATCCTGATTGTGTTTCCACGAAGGCAAGAGATCAGTGTTGCTGTTGAACTCAAGAGGTTCGCTGATGTCATACCCCCGCTGCTGCTAAAGTAACGGAAGAGCAGTTCAACAAGTCCCGCTGTATGATACCCAAAACAACCACCGGGTGGGGAAGTACAATCATTTAAAATAACATTTGGATAGAGGTTTCTTCACTATTACAATCTCAGCAAACTGAGCATTAACTTGAAACCTTTGGAGAGTCCAATGTCTTTTTAATGGTGAATGTATAGATTTTTTTTTTTTTTTACTTTAACACTATTTTAAAACATTTCCTCCTCTCACGCTCAGCAGCGACAGAGGTGATTTTTACGTTAACTGAGGGTATTAACAGTAGTTTCCAGCATGACGGTAATGAAAGGGCAAATATGATTAATCTCACGCATTCAACGGAAAAAAAAAACCACAACATCAATACGTAACAGTCATTCCGCAGAGTCATGTTAATGACCACCCGTATAACCACGTGTTTGTCAGGGTTAAATGTGAAGGAAGCTTTTACACCTCATTTCATATTACTGTCGACAAACACAAGTTCAATAGAGCATCTTGTTGACCTGAGGTCACTGCTTCGAAAAACCACTCGCATCTGCCATCATTACAGTGCACTGATGCACAAGCGCGGCGAGTCTTAAGTACATTTTAAGTGTATTTTAAACTGGCATATTTTTCGGACTTTTCATGAAAGAGTAAAAACATTGCAATACTGGACTATAAATTGTTTTTTGGGGGGAAATGTATTTGACAAAATTCGCGGGAATGGTCCTCCCGCAATGACATTTGTATTTATTGCTCCCGAAGTAGCCAATCTCGAAGTGAGCTGACTGAGAAACAAGGAAGCAAGGGATCGATGGGGATGAGGCATTTATTACACTGATGTAGTAGAAAATACGAGCATTAAATCATGCGAAGTAAATAAACCTCACTCATCCGCAGCTACTCTCACCCTCTCCATCTCTTCAGGTGTCCAGTGCTTTATGTACCACTGGATAGCGCATTGTGTGCCTCTGGAAAATGCATTGTGTTTCCCTTGATGCGATGCTTAATCACGTAATTATTATTATTATTATTATTATTTAAGAACGTGGAATGCGTAAAAGTCGCACCCGAGTGTAAGTCACAAGACCAGGCAAACTAGGAAAAAAGTGTGACTTATCATCCGGAAAATACGGTACTGCAGATGCTCTATAAAAGGTTTAATGTTCAACAAGGAGGGGGAACTTCCAGCTAAGTTTCACAGCTAGCTCCCTGAAACCAGCGACTCAAGTCTGGTCAAGCCGGTCTATTTCAATGGGAAAGCGTCACGGGTATGCGATCCCTCCGCAGTGCAAGGTTCTCATGTGAAAAAGTCTATCTAAGAAAATTCTTCAGCGCTGAGCAACAGGGGGAGCGCCGCAGTCAGATGGCTTATGTAACACGTCCGCCGCGGAGGGGCTAGGGAGTCAAACGTCTCATTCAGAGATACTGGACTTGCATGACATTTGAAATGTTTGAACAGGTGGGAGAGCAAATAATGATTAGCCGTTAGAATTTTCCATTTGTTCAAGGTTTAGCAAGAACATCCACTCCCTGGTTTTCCTTTCGTCCATGTGAGTAAAGCAGCGGGACAGTCAGCGGGTGAGCACATGGTGGAGAGGAGAGGTCCATGTGGTGGCGTGTCAGGAGCCGGCACGAGGTTCACCCGAGAGTGCCTGGCAGCACCAGCTCATCCTGGGCCACGTGCCTCCCGGGGACAGAGGGGTATATGCCCGAGTCCTCTCACACTCCACCTAAACTGTTCTGTCAAACCACACAACTCTTTACACAAAGGATTGCTCGTGACTAAACTTCAGTTTATTTGAATTATGTACTACATGTGCTACATCGGTTTGAAGATAAGCCTGTGAGTAGGGGAGTTAAAAATTATCGATACACTCAAATAATTGATAAATTATTTACCAATAAGTGATATTATACCAATATTTTTCCTGAATCACAATACTTGATTGTGTGATATTGTCTCAATATTTTGATATAATTTTGATATTTATAAGTCGGCTGTATCAATATAATGTATTTACATAAATATTTGGTTGTAGTGCTGCATTTGTGACGTGTCTAATACTAACATTTTCTTTTTGCACCCTGGAGTAAATTTTATAGTTTAGCGATTCATTCCTCTTCTGGACTGTGAAATTTAACTGAAAATCTAACTGAGCTGACGTCGTAACAATAAACTCCTGCACATAATGTACTGCATTATCTGGTTTCCCCCCTTAAAATAATAGCTGTAGTTACAATATATTGTTTAAACAGTATCACAATATATTGCAATGCATCGTATCACCGGTCTTGTATCGGGATACGAATCGTATCGCATTTTTCCATCATTCATTAGGTTTCAATATATATTGTGATTTTTATTGGCAATTTAAAGATAAAAAAACATTCTATTTTAGGCTTCCAAAACTCATTCTGTTATTCATAATATAATTATTTGTTTGCAAGAGTGTTTTCCTTATATTTCGTCGCTGAATTATGTCCAATCCTAATTATTTATTTTTTTACCATAATAATTTCATACGTTTTCTTCTTATCGCAGTCACATAATCTTTTTTGTGCAATTTCCCCAGCATTTTTATAAATTTGAATTTGTTTTCTTTAGATCGTTTTGTTTTCTTCTCTATATATTCATTTATTTTTAACTGCTGGAGGGGAACACAGACATTGCCATGATTTGTAAAATATTGCATTTTTCCATTTCATTTTCACATTGTTTAGGTTTCACTCTATGTAACTCATTATAACATCCATTGTATCATGTTTTGTCGCCAGCTTGTGTTGTTCAAATGTACACCTGTAAAGAACAAACCACTTGCAAGGACAAGGATTAAATAGAAAACATTTCCTGACCTTATTCATACCAGAAGTGCCGAGAGCAGATCGGAGACGCCTCCACTCATTCTTCTAATTCCTTCTCATGCTCTCGTCACATGTCGTAGTGTATTGTTAAGGGTCATATGAGGGAGTTGGAAAGTCAAAGTAGGAAGTCAGAAAAAAAAGTCTGACATGCTCTTTAACCAGCTGCCACTATTAGTCTAGCAAAGTAAAAGCTTCAGCTGATGCAAGTCACTTAATGTCCCAGAGAGAAATGGCCACTGTCAAGTAACCAGCCCGCCAAATACTTTTTTAAAGGGGTTGCATCCGGCATTTGCAACTTGGATGATGACCTCTACGTGAAACACACAGCAGGACACTTTTGAAGTCACAGCTGTTATGGCTGTAATTCAGCCAACATTTCATGATCAAAACAGTGTAACATTTTAAACATAATCTCAGCACAAGAAACTGTCAAGAACGGCAATAGCACATACTGAGACTCTGGTTCTGCCTTCGTTTTAAGACACTGAGAACAAATCTGTTCAAAATCTTCACTGAGGTCGGGACAACTAATCAATCAACTCAAAACTCGAGGATAATTTCAATCTCATTTTGCAAATCTAATCTTTACACAGATGAGACTTGAAGACTGACAAGAGACGTGTGACCGCTCTGCCTGCAGGCGTGACACAGGCGTGACCAATCAGAGACAAGCAGGCGTGTTATTTCTGCTGAGACGTGACGACCACTGGTTATTTCTTGATGTAATTTGAGGCCCAGTTTATTCAAAGAAACTGGGCCTCCATTAGTCACCGATATCAGCTTAATGACCCATCTCACGTTCGAAAATGTACCCGTCTGTTTCAGACAATGTCACAGTCACTATGTCATGCGTTCTTTGCATTGGTATTGCTGTTTGCCAGGGTTTTAGCCAGGAGGGCATCTGGGCGTCTGCAAAACGTGAAAAAATGGATGTCCGATCCTCGACCGTAGCTTGGCTGCCAGATTCCACTGGTATATGGCGGCATCTGGCTGGTGTATGGTGACATCTGGTGGCCAAGCTACGGTCGAAGATCGGATGTCCATATTTTCACGTTTTGCAGACGCCCTCCTGGCTAAAAGCCTGCGGTTTGCTAACATATCCACCGGGGGGAGCAGCTCAGAGTCAGAAGTTTATGACAGCTACAAACTCCAAAACCAACATGGCGACTGTGGATGAAGTGCTGATCATGTAGCTCTGGCACAAAAGAGGAAAAGGAGGCAGCGTTGTAGGAAGCAGTTAAATATATGGCCACTGGAGGACGGATAAGTTCCTCCATTGTTACGTCATCTTTGTGTCACATTAGAGCTACGTATCAGGTAGTAACAGGAACACTTCCCCCCATGGTTTCCGGTGGTACTGCTCGGTTTGGTCTGTATCTGTACGCGCTGTGGAAATGTGCAGAAATACGGAGGAAATGAATGGAGAGCATGCTCCGTCTGGTCGTGGAGCCTATATGGGCCTTAAGTTCCCAGACATGAGCAGGATAGAACCTGCTAATAGACGATCAGTTAAGCAAGTGTGGATCCAGAGGGGTGTACAATGAATAAATGTCATTTAAGGTGCCGCAAAACTTCAGTGACTGAGCGTACATGTGTAGCTATATACAGCTGTCATCCTTACAAAGAAGCTCACTCTTGTTAATGAAATCCGTGCTGACAGGTTGCCGGTGTCTGTTCTGAGCAGCAGCTGGAAACAGCAGCCAATCTGAGCCGAATTAGCTGCGCTGAGAATTTTATTTACTTGGAACTAGTTGACCATTAATGGAGTTCAATGGCTACTAAACATCCTGCAGATGAGTACTTTGACACCACGGTCCTGAAATCAGGTCATTACATTACTACATGATTGTGTATTTGTATCCACTTTCAACAGCACAGGGGAGGGATGCCTTTAATTCACAGAGCAGACGACAGAGTCACGTAGCTCTTCCCTTTAGAGGAGCTTCATTGATTCGATCAGCCTACCACTGAAGTGTGGCTGGACATCTGAACCACAATGACATCATGCAATCTTCGCTTTTTCTTAAAAGCATTTCATCTGAGAAAAGAAGCTTTATTTTGATTTTCTTTACTAACTTATTGGATCTGTAAGTTCAAGAGCAGTTGTCAGGATGTCCACTCTTCGGTGTGCTGTGCTATAGTCCACCGGTTCAGGAGCACAACTAAAACTCAATTTTGTGTTATTCACTGCTTCATGAAATTAATTTACAAAATAAAAACTGAATCATCCGCCGTCTATTTGGCAGCGAGGTGCGACCATGCTCATGTCTGGGGCAACAGAGATTCACAAGGACAATCCATCTTTCTTGATCTGCAGAGCTTCATTACAGTTCCCCATTCAGTCATAATAGCAAGCGAACAAAAACCTTAACAATTGCTGTTGTGAGTCAATTTGAACTATTGTTTTGCAGAAAAAAAGGCCCTAATTTGATAACTGGAGCTGATGAGGCACCTGCCATCTGAGACACAGGTCGTGAAATTTCATGGGGTCTCAGATGTTCACAAGGTCCACACACAACAAGATAACCAAGCAAAATTGTGTGGGCTCTGAAAAAAAGAGAAAATGCAAGTGGCCTATCAGGTACTTGACAGGGTTCTAACAGAACTGTTTGTAAGATTATATATTGGGAGAGAAATTCAAGTACACCTTAAAAACACATGTGTATGATCCCTACTGAGTCATAATATACCGTTCGTCTTGAAGAAGAAGAAAGTTTGGAGCATAAAGCAATTTACAACTAAAAATGCCAAGCCATTGAAATAACTAACCTGTGTGTTTTTAACTGACATTTATATCCACTTTGAATTTGGAGCAACATAAATTTGACTCTAGAACTTGCATCTCAGTCTTTCACAAGACCTCTGCACAGGGGCCAGCTGGGCAGCACGGTTAGGAGGCTTCACACGTGCTCCTAGGACATGAGTTACCCCCAGGTAACCCTTAAATTCTACTTTGTACTTTGTACTAGCCTCTAACTGTGATTTGCAATTGGTTTAAACAAGAGTTGAAGACTGGCCTTGGACAGAACCAATGGAGGAGTTGCATGCACTCATAGAACTGCAGTTACCATCACGTAACCCTTAAAATCTACTTTGTACTTGCTCCAGCCTGTAACTGCGCTTGGCTATTGCTTTAAACCGAGTTGAAGACTGGTCTTGGACATAACCAATGGAGGTTTCGCATGAACTCACAGAACTTGGGTTACCCCCAGGTCACCCTCCAGGTCTTCCCTCGAAGTCCTTTAGCAAGACATGAAATGAAATGGCAATATAGCAACTTATTGAACTCAGTTATTGGAATTTAAAGAGCGTCCCGACCAGCTCACCTCTACTGTGGGCAAAGCTTGTTATGCAGCCCAACAGTTAGACAAGGTTAGCTGGGGGACATGCATTTATTTTCAATGAGTCAAAAACAAAAGCTAAAGCTTGTGTTTTTAAAATGATCCTTTATCTCTCGGTGTTAAAAGGCAGCAGGGCGACGTGGGACCGGCCCTAACCTTGCCTTGACCATCAGCTGGTAACACAAATATTGGACATGCGAGCATGTGACGATATTACATTGAGCTGCTCACAGTTCACTCTTTATGGAGCAATATTTACATTTCAGAGCCGGACATAAGGGATCAGGTGCGGGAGTCTTGCAAAACCAACTCTTGTGCTGAGAGTCTACAACACACAGACTGGCAGTGACTTTCTAATGACAGAGAAACATCTCACACAACAACACCACCAAGCTCAAGATTAACATTCCGGGTAACATAACTATTATTAACCACTTTAAGTGTCTGACACTCAACACCCAATCAGTTTATATTCTCAGGTCAGCTGGCAGCTTCCCACATTGATAAAACATCTGCCACACACACACACACAGACCCCTGACCAGTCCGCACTCCAGCTCAAAGAAACGTTGCCGAGCGCACATGCTGAGGTCACTGACCGCTGCCACACTTACATGCACATTGTACACTCAGATGAACCCAGAACCTATGACGGCGGTTGAAAACAGGGAGGAAGTCAACGCATCACCCCCCGCCCCCTCGACACTTCCCGCCCACTTTCCATCACACTCTGTCATTCGGTGATACCTAGGGTTTATTATCAGATCCTCAGTAAAAACTGGAGATTGGACTCCATTAAAGAAATGAATCTAATGAGCTGGAGGTTTTATTATTAGTTTAGCATGATTAATTATATTTTAGTTACCAAATGTTACATAATATTTTAATATTAATTATTACTTTTTTGGTGCTGATAATCTGGAAGTCGTGTAATTTTATTCTTCATTTGTTTGGAATTAATCCATCAAAATTAACCATATAGAAACTTCAAAATTAATAATGTGGCTTTTATTTTACTTCAAACATTTTTTTTTGTTATTCTCATAACTTTATTCACTCCATTTTCTGTTTTCTCAGTGATTGTTGCATTTTGCACTGTTATTAAATCCATCCAACCTTGTTTTTGTGTTTTGTTGTATGGCATATACCAAAACTTATACCAAAAGTCCAAACTTGATAGCGATCTCAACGTTATTTTGACTTGGTTATTTGACAATATTGATGTACTATCCTGTGAAATTAACTTGACAGGTTATCAGGTGGATTCAAATCTAGTGAAACAGTGTGTGTACGAGGAGCTCTTTCACATCCGTGACTCCAGACTGTCTAAGATATAGTGTCCGATAAGTTCCTGAAAAAATAAAAAAGCTATTTGTTTTTTTATTAAAGCTTGTAATTCATCTAATTTGGCTAAAAATTAAACTGATGACTAATTCAAAATGAGCCGGATTTGAATATGTGTGTGTTTTTTTAGGTGAAACATCATAGTGTCTCATTGGAGGAGTTGATGGTGATGACTGTCTAAAGAGATGAGGGAGACTTAAGTTATATTCTGACTCAGCCCTTGCTCCATTATAAAGGTACGGTCAGTAAGTTTACTCGGCTGGTGGATGTGTGGACTGATCGACCTTATCGGATGGTGTCTACAGAGGCGTTTGATGTGTAGAAACAGGCTACAGAGCTCCTACTTTCCACCCACATTTGCCAACACTGCCTTGCTTTGGCTCAAAACTCCATAACACAGGCAACATTTCACAGTTAATGTATTCCAGTTCATGAAAAAGAGCAAAACCAGTCATCATTTTCCACCCGACTTCAGGCAAAGTTGAGGGGCATGTGTTTCCACGGTAATGCGGAGATGTCACCTTCCCATTAGAGCAAAGGCTTCCTTCTGACTGGACAAGGAAGCCCACCAGGTGACATCTAAGCAGCCTCAACTGACTCATAAAATGAGCGCTATTTTAAGTCTCTGGCATGTGACAGAGCTTCTTAACAGAGTCTCCGATATTCAGCTTAAGACCAATGGTACTATAGTGCCATTCCTTTCTTCGCTATAATAATCGCTCAAAGAAAAAAAAATATTTCAAGGACTGTGTGAGCTGAACATGCTCTCCTGACATGCCAGAAGCACCGAGAGGAACAGTGCTAAACATGATCTTCCCACACTCGTCCTCCACACAAGTATATTTAGCCCCAACAAAAGACTGCAGCCTGTTGATTTTGCGTGTTTTATAAAGACACTGCAGCGACTGAATGGTTGCCATGTGCTTTGACTCTGCGCATCAGGAGTGGTGGAGATGGCTGTACAACAGGTTTTATTTGCTCATGTCATGCGTGAGGATTGAGAACTCTATGTGCTCAGATTGACTCAGCTCTGACTGGACATCAAAAAGAGACCCTAAAAGAGCGGCACAATAGATGGACGCAATCTGTCACTGGCTCCTGGAGCCACATGGCTGTGACATCTGGACTTGGCGCCTCACGGTAGGAGGACAAAACCTGCCATTTGCCTTTTCATTGATCGGGACAAAGCGATCAGTGTGTCCATACACCGAGCCATTTGATCATTGGAGCAACAAACATTTGTAATAATTCCGCCCAGTGACGCTTATTTGAACGACCGTGCGCGTAATAACACGCGTCACACAAAGACTCAGGAGCATGTCAATAATTCTGTCAGGAACTGGAGGAAAAGGACGTATCTTACCAGATGAGAAGTAGGCTGAGAAGGTTATGGTCCACTTTCTCCTCCGGTGGTCAGGATCTGGAGAGGGCTCGTGACTGCCGAGTCACAATTCTGGAGCGTCGCTCTTCGAGGAAGCGGCTTGAATGCGCGGAGAGAAATGGTCGGTATTAACACACGGTACTCAGTAGTGGGGGTCGTTGGCTTTTGGGTCCGCCTCTTCTGCTACCTCCCCTCCAGCCTCTGGTGGAAAATGAGCTTCGTCTTGTAATGAGGGGGAGAGGAGGAGAGAGAGAGAGTGAGAGAGAGAGACCACCTTCAGCTGGGAACACGAGACTCGGTGCCAGTGGCAGGAGCCAGCCACATACTTCCACCAGGCTCTATTCAAACAACCTGCCTAGAGAAAGACGTGTTTCTCCATCTTACTTCTTTATTTTACAGATAATAATTTTTTTTGTTTTTATTTATTTTATTTTTTTTAATGCATTTTGAACGGTTTCTTATTCAATAGTTTCTCACCAGATAGTGGGTAACTTTTTGTTGTGGTAACTGGAACGCTGTAGGTCCGTTCTTAAATCCAAAGAAAGTGACAGAACACCGCCAAAATCGAATCACTTCAAAGTTCGCACGTGTCCAATCCATCTTGATGGGTTACTGAACTACGAACCTCCATTTTTAATACAAAGATTTCAAGTAATATTCCTGATATTCCATATCATATCAGTTTTTGTGACCATTAATTATATATTTCATAACCTTGAGGTTCATGTAGTATTTTGTGAATCCTTTTTGCCTTCTTGATATATATATATATATATATATATATATATATATATATATATATATATATATATATATATATATATATATATATATATATATGCATATCATTTTCAAGTATTATATTCTGAAGTATTTTAGTACAATCACCCTCAATAACATCCACCATAAATGTATTTACCAGTTCCCCCAAGTAAATCCTTTTTTTTTTTTTTTTTTTCAAAAATCAAAGCGCATAGTTTACTTTACTTTTTGCTGCTACTACTACTACTGAGGAAAAAATGGGTGTGTATGTCTGATACTTCAGAAATTTAACAAAGAAATTGACAATTTCAAGGAAGGAATGGTGTGACTAAAGTTATTGTTATTAATAATATGTATAGTATAGTAACATACTGTAGATTTAGTCAGAGCGATAACAATGTTGAGAACATCTGCATTCAGTGGCGTTCCAGATGCACTGTTCCCCGCTGCAATAAGTAATCACAAAAAACATGTCAAAATATTAACTCATTTCTTGTATTTGTACTTTAAATCTCACTGTGTTTTTATATCTCATGGACTAAAGGTTCAGACGGTCATCCCATCAGCTCCAACTGGTGTGGCCACTGGATCACTTGGGCAATCACAGCCGTATTATTTTGATCCGCCTTTATGCGTCAATCATCAGAGTCATCTGCAGAGATTAGCTCATGGGGGTTCACAGTTGTGGCAACTGACAACACAAACAAACGCCTGTTGACCTTTCTGCGTGGCTGAACAAAGGGGACAGTAAACAGTCACGAGAAGTTTGGTGCTGAAGAATAAAGATAACTTTGCAGCCTTTCTAGAGTCACAAAATGATCCGAAGATGGCAGTTATTTATGAACAAATCATGCCTTTTAAACATGTGTATGTTATGATCTTGCAAATCTTGAGTTGTTCACAGTCCATCAGATGAGTAACATCACCGAAGCTGTATACAGGCAGCACAAAAGGCCCTGACTTGCCTGCCGAAAGTACACATTCATCAGTCACACCACGTCATCCGAGGTTTGAACTTTGCTATCCGCTCGAACATCCAAGGTAATCTAAGGCTATGCAGCCTAATGCACTCAGTGTTCATACATTTTGATGCAACATTCAGCGAACACTTGCCCTGAAAGTGGACTTGCAGCTTGAGTCTAGGGGGAAGACCATGTAGCCTCATAACTGAACGTGGTTCATTCTCAATCATTTGGGGCCTTAAATTTTTGTGAGCTCTGGGTGTCAAAATCAAGGTCCACATACAATTGAGTAGGCCACGCAACACTTCAGCCATGTCCTACTGGCTAAAGCACCCCCACCATTCAAGCGACCTGTGGCATGATGCTCCCTGAGATGCATGATAGCTACCACCAAAAATATTTATTCCTGATAAACCATGTTGAGGTTAAAGGCCCTTGGTGACTTTCACCATCTTCTTTGATAGCAACATCGCCCCCCAGTGGTGCAGGATATAATGAGCAATAACTATTACATCTGAAGTCATTTTCTAAAATGATAGAATGGATCCCATTAATAACCGTTCCCATTACCGTGAACCATCGCTGCGATCAAAGCAAGCAGTGCCATTCATTTGTGTCATTTATTTTCTGTACAAACACAAGTATTCAAAGTATAAACTGTACAGTCACTTCAATAAACCATCAACATAAACGAGTAAAACGTCATTTTTCGGCCGGTCGAACAAGAGGCGCTCTCTTACTGAGCGTATGTACAAAGTATAAATTAAATTCCTTTTATCAGGCCTCCTGTGAAAATGTACTTCATGAGAAGACGCGCCAGTCGTGGCCAGTTGAACTGGTTGATGAAGTTGCTTCAGCTCACTCCAACTCGGTGAAGCGGGCGAACATAGCTTTACGGACGGCGTCTTTGTACGTGTCTGAGGAGGAGAGAGTGTAGTTGCTGCCCTTGATGCCAAGTCCTGCTCCTTTCGTCCTGAGCTGCGCCTGAGGGGGGCATTTAGAGAGTTTAAGTATGATTTTTATAGCTGAAATGTGTAATTTCACGTACCTCAATAGGTGCAGTGATGCCCTGCTGATTACGACCCAGACCTTTCCCCTCCTTCCAACCCATGGCCTGCAGCATTTTGTTCCCTATGTTGTCACTATTGAGGCCATCTTTGGTGGGTTGCTCGTAGTTTCTGCAGTAAAGAAGTCAACAAATTTAAAGGTGAAACCAAAAATAAATAAATCAAATTCATGAAAAGTCAATCACACTTACACCACTGGATTTGGTTGGCTAAACTTCTTCTTTTTGGGTGCTGGGGGTTCTGGTATTCCATATTTTTCTCTCCTCTCAGCAGCTCTGTCCCGATATTTTTGCTACAAGACATACACATTCCTTGACGCCAAAGTAACACTGCAAAAACCCATCTTGTTTAAAGCATCGTACCAACCTCAGTCTCTTGTCTCTCCAACTCCTCCAGCTCTGCTTCACTCAGCTTTATTCTGCGGTGAACCTCCAGGTTTTTCTAAAGGAGACGTACAAATCTTTCACTTCTGTGATCGGCGATGACACAGAATGTAAATAATGAGGTTGTTGCGTTACCTTGTGAAGGTCCGAAAGTTGTTGATGTCTGACCAGAGCTTCCTTGTTGGGGAACTGTCTGCGGCACAGCAGACAGGCAAGCTTTTTCCAGTCGGTCATCTTGTCCCCGCCTGCTTCGGCCCCTTCCGCCTCAGCTCCTCCCTCCTCAGGGTCACTATCTCCAGTGTAGGCTGCCACTAGTCCCAGCTGAAATAAGCAAATGAACAGCCTTAGAAATTAAACTAACTAAACTTACTAACCCAAAAGTGAGCGATTTATCCAGAGGGTGGGAACAGGTCATATGTTACAGCTTTCACCTTTACTCTTACCTTGGAGGAGTTGGCTGAAGTGGCTGGAGCTTCCTCTTCTGGAGGATTGGCTTCGTCGAGGAGGCCTGCCTGCTGCACATTCACACACTTCCTTCAGAAGGCATTCAAACACCATCAGAAACAGCTGCAGTTGTCGAACAGTGTTCTACCTTCTTCTCAAACAGCAGATAGCCTGCGTCAGCTGCCGCAGCCTCTCGCCGCTCCTCTTGAGAAATTGGTTGAAAGCTGCTTTTGAAATTCTCCTTTTGCTTATTCAGACTTTTGGCCCACCGCTCCATGTCTTTCGCGATCTGAACGGTCCCAGCAGATAAGTCAATAAAATAAAGCAAGCTAAACTCATGTTAACGCTGAATACCTGTTGAGCTGTTTTACTCTTCGGCTTCTCCTTTTTTTCCTTTGGTTCTTTAGGTTCCTTGTTGCCAGGTGTGTTATTAGCATTTTGTCCTGCATCAACTGAGGCTGGTACATAGGTCTGTTTCTCACTGTCCCAGTAAAGATACTGCTGAGTTTGGGAGTTATAGTAGTACTGAAATGAAGGGAATTAAAGAACACATTATTTAAAACAGACCTTTTGAAGGAGTTAACTCATAACCACTGTTTTTCTTACATGGGTGTTTGGGTCATAGTACAAGCCAGTTTGAGGATCAAAGTAATAGCCAGAAGACTCGTCGTACTGGTAGCTGGATACATCAGGGGCAGCTGTAAAAAGAGACAGAGTATTGAAATCATCAACGCCTTAATAACACCAGTCAAAATGCTACACTTGAGTCAGTTATGAAGTCACTCTACAGCTAAACTACAGCAGAAACCGGGCTTTCCTTCAGCACTCTGTGATTATTTGTAATAATACACGTTAGTTAAGGTTTAGAGAGGCTTAGGGACATGCTAGATTCCAAATTGCTTCATAACTGTGCGTATCTGTCACTCACTCACCTTACCTTCTGATGTGTCATTCGCACCATGACAAAAAAAGAATAGATGTGTATATATTAAACTGGAAACAACCAAGGGCAGAAGAGCGCTGATACCTGCGTTAGCGACGGCGGCTTGTCCACTGGCTGCTGATGTGGCAGTGGCAGAGGCTACAGCAGAGGTAACAGGCACAGCTTCAGCTGCACCCCGTGATTTGGATTCCAATTGTTGCGCAATTTGTAACGCCTGTAATAAACATAGGCTCAATGAATAAGTCAATATGCATCACCTGCACTTGTTTGGTTTGAGTCTTTACCTGGACAGCAGGTTGGGAAATTATATGGGGTTGGTAAACCTGCACACCAGGAGGGAGAACTACTCCCGCGGGAGTCTGAACCATCTTTAAAGCAGGGGGAGCTAGAAGATGAAGAATTTGAACTGTTAATAGTAATCCAAACCTTACATGAGACTGCTTCTAATAGTAATAAATTATACTAGGAAAATTACTAAAACACAGAGACATTGTGTTGAGATGAATGTGAGTTGTAAACATGAAAAATCTCACCTCCCAAAATTCCATTCTCCTGAGAGGTGCTGACTCCTGCTTGATGGTAGAAGGGCTGGTAGTCCTGGTGGGGAAAAAAAAAAAGATGAATTAAACCACTTCTATTTTCTTGTAACCAAGACAGATTGATGTGAATGAAGGACAACAACAAAGAGAAAAAGCCTACCTGCTGAATTGGATTGAAGCCTTCCGGGATGTAGTAATCAGATGACTCGGAGTTGGGTTGAGGCTGAACAGGATGATGGAGAAAACGTTTTAAAATGAGTTAAACAGACAAACATTTGAATGTGTTAACGCTTGGTACCTGACTTGATGACCACTGGGCGGCAGCAATCGCAGTGCTAGCAACAGAGAAGGCACTGACGCGATTTCCATCAGAGAGCAAGAAGTCCCTAAAAACAAATGAGATGGTCTTATTTTCCCACTCAAGTCGTACAGTTAAAATAGACTTGGCTTTACACTTACTTCCTAGCGCTCTTAGCATAGTCGACTCCAATGGTTTTCCCATCAAGCTTCAACGGAGGCTGCAGTCCTTGTAACATGGTCAGCAGCTGAGAAGCTTCCTGTTAATTAAAATGAATCCATATTAAAAATACTTCATTGCAAATCATATTTTACGGTCCAAATGAATTTACCAGAGGAGAAGACAGTTGAACAAAGGCAAAACCTCGATTCTGGCCAGTCTGCTTGTCTTTGATGAGGCGTATATTGTTAGACGACAGATTGGCATAGGGGGCCAAGGCGGTTAGAATGGCATCCACCGTAGTAAGAGGAGCAATGTTTCGTAGGATGATGGCTAGAAAAGATACAAACAGGAAATCAATTGCTAGTGTACTTAACTTATATAATATAATAATTTGGTCTTACTGTCGCCGCAGAAATCTCCACCGGGCGGATTCTCTGCGGGGCCAGCATTACCATTAGCATCGCCCTCTGTTGAGAAAAAATAAACAGAGATGAAAAGTGCATCGTTATCACACACTTGGAACCATTGACCACAAGGTGTAGCTTTTAGAGTCCCTGACCTTGTGTAAACAACTGATACACTTAGTATAAAAAAAAAAAAAAAAAAAAAAGTTGGGTTTAAAAAGAAGCATGCTAGCCTGGGCTAACATTTGCAGCTCTCCTTTCCACTGTAAAGGCTGTACAAAAACTGCTTCCCAATACTGCAGATTCAGGTTGCTTGGATGATGGAGTCTGTCGCCTCTTGGTAATTCAGCTACTTACCAACTTTGGCTGCTCCACACCTGAAGCACTTCAGCCTCCTCCGGAAATTGTACAGGCCACACTGCAAGTAACCGTTTACATCATTTTTATTACACACCTTCTAAAGCCCTGAACAGGTGCCTCAGAGAACAAGACGTCTATATTAGAGTGAAGGATACCATCCTTACCATCAATACCACCTGTCCTTTACAAATAGGTGTGTCAACTCACATCACCAATAAGAAAACTTACTAAACACTAAAAAGGCTATTTTTGGTTGGGGTGCTTGCATGACAGGACGCAACCAATCAACTTACAGTATTGCAGAGCCAGTCTTCATACTTGTTTCTCGGATGGCTGTAGTGCATGTCCACAACTTTTCCTTGGATTACCAGGAGTTTCTGAAAAGGAGGATGAATGTCATACAGTAGTTCATGACGAATGCTGATCTCATCATCTGAGCTAGCAGTTTTGGAAGGGAGAGAAGGGCAGGAAGGGATCCCCAACACATAGCCTTTGTGCTAAAGATAGCACACGATGATGTGCGTGAGCTTCTCGTGAAGGAAGATTCCTAATGTGTTTGGGACCCGGCACCCAGGCTGAGCTGGAGCAGAATGTAAAATGTGATCGTAGTGGGACACTTTTTAGACCAAAAAAACAAAACAAAAAAACAAAAGTTAACTTGCCATTGAGAGAAAACGAAACAAAAAAAAGAAACTGCACAAATCCTACAGAGGAGGCTTCAGAATTGAGTCACCCCTCGTTATTGATGCCTCCTTTATATAGGAAATTGTCTCCTCTTAAAACACATTAGTAGATCACGTGACGTTTCAAAATCTGCAGGATGTAAAGGGGAATTAACCCTTTGAATGAATTAAAAAAAATAGATACAAAATGGGACAATGAAATTGACTAAATGCAAACTGTACACTGACAATGCTCTAATTCACATTTCCTACAGACTTCCCCAATCTTTGCAGTTTCCACACTACTCATTTGATGCACTTTGGTTGCCTTTTGGGTAATTTCTTCAAAGATCCCCAAGATTAAAACTAGACTTGGCGATTGTGAAGCAACCTGATTGGTCTCCATCCATCGGGTAGCATCTTGCAAGTGATAAAAGTCCACGAAGGCGAAACCACGGCTTATACCTAGAGACAGCATTCAAATATAGACGGGAGGCGTGTTAGTTAAAATCCATGGGCATATACTTTAAACTGTTCCACAAACTTTGTCACGACCCAGGCACTGTTTGGTAAACAGAAGGTCATTCTGGATGAGTCTTACTATATCACAACGTCCTGTTGAACTTCATTGCTCTTAGTAATTCAGTTTTACTTACCTTAACGGGATAGGAAATTAACTGGGCTTAAAGCTGTTGAATCAATTAGCTTTTGAATCAAAAAATAAAAACTTTACTCCTGCTTGATGGGGTGGAAATGGGGTCTGGATGGAAGCACAGTGGTCTATGTAACAGTGGGGAAGGGAAAGAAATGAAGTGTCTGGCATACGTACATTTCTCACCCGACTTCTTCTTCATCAGTCTGACATCCACTGGTTGGGGTCCCTCAAGTTGGTCAATAGCATAAGAAATCTGGAAGGAACACAAAACATTAAAAAAATGACAAAATAAAGCCGTATTAAATTCAGCTTGAATTATTGTCAGTGAGATATACTTACTTCTTCCTCTGTGACGTGAGGGGCCAGACCCCAAAGCATAATTGTCTTGCTCTTCTTCTCCTCATCCCTTTTGTAATCCTGATCAGGGTAGTCTCCATCTGAGTGGTAACCATCTTCGGATCGATCGCTGTTGCGCCTTTTTCGCTCTCTTTGCTTGATCAAGCAGTAAGAAAGTGCGTTAGTCACACAAGATATAGCGTATTTCATGTAGTTTTGAAATGTGCTACCTCTGGACTGTCTCTCGATCCTCTGCGCTCTCCTTCGTAACGATCACTACGCCTCTCGTCCCCCCAGCGCCGCATGTTGTGGTCACGCTCAGCATCCCTCTCCCGCCGCTCTCGCCAGTCTAAATCTTCGACGCGCTGCTCAGAACCATACCGGCCACTTCGCTCAGTTCTGCTTATCCTGTTGAAATGGACAAGACATTTGTCATCGCCTTATGTCATATGGCTACGATAACCACAAGGAAATGACAAGAAAACACCACAATTATGCATCAAAGAGAGATCAATAAACAGCGTTAAATAATTATGAATTTGAATTAGAGGCTGTTATTTTAGAAACAAATACAGATAGATCAGGTATGTCTCAGTGCTTCTTCATATTAGTGGTGCTAAATACTACATTAAAAGGATTTGGACTAATGCACGAAGTCGAAGTGGAATGGCAGTGTAACAGAAAGCACAGTAAGATATAAATATCGCCAACTAAATCTACCATCATGGCGACTCGACTCACCTCTTGTCGGCTCCCATGTTGCTCGGTAGCTTTAGCAACCAAGAACGACCTATAACATAACCAAACGATCAAGGTGTGAGCAAAACAGGAAACTATCCGCAAAACGATACAATAAAAACAGCAGCAACGCTAAATGCATCGTAACGGAAAGCCTGCTTATAAAACCACATCAGTGTTCAGACATGTTTGAAGGCAACATCGAACAAGAAAAACATTCCTTAGCTAACGTAAATCTTACAAATTATGTAAGGTGGCGACTCACCAATGCAGTATGGATAACAATATTTGTCACTAACGGATACAATTGTTTCAAAACTATGCCATAAAAACAGTTTTTGAAACGACCATATTACGGTCAAGGTCTTCTCACGTCAGCCGAACGACGACACCTTCTTTATCCCATGATGCACCGGTGCAGTGACAATTATTTGCCCTCAGTTTGTCTTACAGGCGATCCCTTGTTCCGCTACATAAATATAACACATAATATGTGCATTATTCCACCACTCGTTCGTGGAAAATTAAATCATTTGATTTGCGTGCTTTTCATGTGCCGACCAAGGCAATCAACAATGTATGGGCTGTTCCACGATTAATGCTTACGTAGCCTTGTAAGACTAACTGAGGGCGAAGTCACATATGGTCGCCATTTTCTTTCCTACAATTGGTGGCTCATATGGTGAACTAAAGGCAGTTGTGTACGTTGTTGTCTATTTTTAATCATTATTTGGACGCCTCAGTCAACACCCATGCCAGGTATCAGCAAAAGATCAGAAACAATCAGGATAGCAACGTGTTGTCAGCCTTGCAAAACATTCCACGATCGCTACATGTTTTGGTTGTTGACTGAAGTGTCCTAATAATGATTGAAAATTGATTTAAAAAAAACGAAGACAACAGCGTTTAGTTCACCATATTATACCTCGTATTTGTAATAGAAACCTTGCTCGTCTATTTATTCACTCGATCTGGTAGGGCGGTCGTGTCTAACCCAGCTACTTGTGGTGAGACGTGGGGGACAAGTCATCTATCCATCACACTGAGCATATATTGGCGAGAAACCACTTGCACATGAACGACTTAAGTCACAAACTGACCTATATCATGCAAGCACAACAATCTGAAAGGCCACTGGCACCAGGGTTTTGAAAAATACCTCCCATTTAATTAGCATCTATTCCACATTTCATCTCATTTATATAGTCTCTTACCTTTAATCTTGACGGTACTTTTATGAAATGGCAATGACATACCTGTAAAAGTTGGCATATAGATCAATAACCTTTATTTGTCCTGCAGTGGGGAATAATGTGAAGTACATATAGGTAAAAATGTATGGCTGGGACCGATTTTAAAATGGACCCAAATAGAGTTGGATGAATTTTCTGTGGACATAGAAGACTGGGCCTCTTTTAGTGTGTGTGATAAGCGAGTGTTGTTTCATTAAATATCAAAGTTGGGTCAAAGCTACCAAATTCAGACTATAGTGATTCGTGAAGTGTCTTTAATACATTACTCCTCTGTTATTTGACTAACAATGGTAACAAAATATCTGCGTAAAGGTTACATTAAACCAGACAAGACAGTTCAAATACATGACAAGGGCATTTCCATTGTTCCTTTTATTACAGTATTTAAAACAAAAAACAATCACAAGACAATTCACTGTACATTAGTCCCGTTAGAAGACTGAACCATGTTTAACTTGGCACACTGGGATGATCCCATTTAATTTTTTTTTTTGTTGTATTAACCAGATGACAATGTTTTTATGTTGCCAGAACCACGATCAAGGTAGATGGACTTCATTTGAGTTACCTTGATTTTGCTTGAGTCACAAATATCCAAGCCAAACCATCTTAACAAAAGTAGCAGGGTTATACAACACAAAATAAAACAATGTTATAGAAAATGGTCCACGAGGGTGTCAAACATGAAGGTGATATTTGTGTCCATCACAAATATTTATATACATAAAAAAATCAGGGTTGAGATGGGCTGGTAGGTGGAGGATGATGAGGAACTTCAAAGGTCACTCTAGGTCAGTGTTTCACCTTTTGTCACCTGGAAATTGAAACATGAGGTAAGAGAAAACATTTTGCTATATACTTAACTATACAGATTGAATACATCACCCATACTCATCTACTTATTAATTAGCACAGAATGTAAGCAAGTATGCAACTTGCAGCTGTTAGGTGAGCATCAGGTTACTGAGACGCCTGCAGCAGGTAAACAAAATAGTGATCAACTCAAACTAATTCACCTAGTATCTTCTAGAATCTTGGCAGGAATGCTGAGATGTGTTCAATTTGTGTTTCGCATTTTTAACATCAGTGACCTCAGTTGGTGTAAACGAAAAATCCAATAGCACAAATGAGTATATTACTTTAAAATAAGACACTGTTGAACTACAATAACATTTAATCTTCAAAATGACTCTTACCCTTGCTTCAATATACTCGATCCTCCTCTCCAAAGCTGTCAACTTCTCGTTGAGGGTTGCCAGACGGGATCGACACGACATATCTGTCAAATGAATTTATGCAGGCCGTTATTATACCACCTCGTTTTCGTCGTTTTCATCCATTTATGATGTCCAAGACCACACTTTATTTCAAATAGCGATGACAACGACGTCTGCTGCTGTTTACCGTTTATGTCGCAGAAGCATCACTGGGGCCGATTAGCAACTAGCCATTTGACGACGAACATCAAGCGAAAGCATATTAATTCAGCGACAATACTACTCTGTAATAACTAAAACGACAATATAAATGAATACAGTTGAGTTCTGTAACCAGAGAGGACATATTTCGTCCAAACATGACCAACCATTGCTACATGCTATCAGCCTGGGAGTGGCCATAGAAACATCAGCTAGCAATGCTAACAGCCAGCCGAGGAGGATGTTTCAAAATAGACGGTGAACTGGACGGTATTGTCAGACCCACAACACTTACCAAAAGAGTTCAGGAAGTCAGCGATTTTCTTGATGCTACTCGTTATTACTTCAATGTACTCCCGATTGGCCCAATCTTGGTGAATCTCTCTCTGCACTGGATCTTCCTGACCGGCCATGATGGACGAGAGATGCGTTTGTGTTCGTTCAGGAAATGAAAGACTTGTCGTGGTGTGCGTTTACACCTCACGATTTGTTTTAATAAATATAAGTAAAGCAAAGCAAGCCAGTATGATGCCTTGCCACAAACACTGTATTCCCTATATATTTATAGAATTTGTATTATTCAGTGTATATTGTATACACTGAATAATAAAAAAAATGGAAAAACATGTTTTAAAATCAAATGGGATTCAGTGTTATTTAAAAACATTTGCAATCACGTATAATAATGTTGCTTTTTTTATTTGTGTTCACTGACGATTCATTTTTTTGGATAAGCTGATTGATGTCAGTCAGACAAAATGAATTATTACTGTAACATGTAAGACTTATTTGTTTGTAATTCAATTTTAACAATGGCTGATGAACAGCGACACCATTTCTAACCCTCAACACAGGGATCAAGTGCAGTCAAGCTCTCTGGAAGATTTTCTGTTTTATTTATTTATTTTTTCTTGGTATTTTTGTAGTTATTTTGAACGGCGGGATTAATGAAGGATATATAACCTCATGAAGGAAGAAAGAATGTATTCATCAGACAATGTTTTCTATACTTTATTTTTCTCTAACATGGATGCGCAAAATACATTTTCATTGGTGAACACATGAAGCAAATACAGACATTTACATTTTCATCAAGCACTCCTCACATAGAAATGTTTACAGAAGCACCATCATTGGGTAAACTGACTGTATAGCAATATGAGTGCCTTTGTTTTTGTTCAAAAGTGCTAGATATAGGGGTTCAACTCATCTACATTAAATACAATTGAAACTAAAAGATTTAGTTTCTTCTTGCCACAGACACAGAATATATCTTAGATTTGCTTTTGAGGAGAATGTGAAATGACAATGTGACCGTCTTCGCATTATGACTTCGCACTTTGGAGTAACTCCTTAATATCTTTCTCAAGGTCAATGGTAAGAAAACTTCTGCTATAGCGCTTGTAAGGCTCGCCATCAGGGCCGACAAGGAACTTCTCAAAGTTCCAGGACACATCATTTCTACAAACAGGACTCCAGATGATGGACTTCGGATCAGACATCAGTGCCATAGAATTGTCACAGGGGAACGGGAGCTTTTCCTTCAAGTAGACAAACAAAGGGTGGGCGTCCTTTCCGTTGACTTGTACCTTCTCTAACAGCTGGAACTTTGGTTGGAAGTCATTTCCAGGACGGAGATACTTCAGAGACCTTAAGATTTCATCATTGTTGCTATTCTCCTGATAAAAGAGAGACAATATTGAGACATGAATACAGCACAGAAAAAGAATACTTATATTTCTTTATGTACTATAGTTTATTTCATAATTTTGCTCAGCCAAATTATTATTAAGCACTGGGTTAAATTGATCTAAAAATACTTTTAATTTAAAAAACGAACAGCAAAAAATAATTGAAATCGAGAAAAAACAGGAAGAAAAGAATATAATAATAAACATATATAATGCGGTTTTATAACAACACCTCTAAAACCAAGTTGCGGCACGGAAGCTTCAACGTCATTTCCGGTAAGCACAACAAGTTCGACCTACCTGATGTCCGAACTGGTTACAGGGAACACCCAGGATAACGAGACCATCCGAAGCATATCGGGAGTGGAGCTCGTTCATCTGGGTGTAATCCCTGGTTGTTGTTCCTCAGAGAGACGCAACATTCTCGATGAGAACAACTTTTCCCCGCAGCGCCGAGAATCGGAAGGTTTCTCCTGACAGCAGTCGAGCTGAGAGGTCGTAGAAGCGCCGTGCTGCCATATCGCCGTCTTCCGAGTGTTGCGTTCTGGTTTCAAGATAAAACGCAAACCTGACAGAGCACTAGTCTGATAGGATGGGCGGGTCGAGGATGTAACATGACACCATCAGTTTGTTTTTTTAAAGGCATAACGGACTCACCAGAGGCGGGGACATTTCTTTAAATTACTATTAGCTTTATATTTAATATTTAAGGTCATTGTAGATCTCGTTTACAATTGACAACTTCTATTTTGCTTGAAAACATTATGAAAAGTGTCATTTTAAATTGTGCAATAATGCACCGACCCACTAAGGACAATGAACAATGCTATTTATTGTTTGATTATTGCAGTAACATCTAATCTTTTTAGATATTTTAATGTTGTTCTCACCAGACGTTTGTGTTTGTGCTACTCTGTTTGTGCATATACTCTGTATATGCTGATTACTTCCTTTCCCCCTCTCTCCTGTTTTCTGTAAAATCTTATTTAGCCTGAATTAATGTGAATGCTGACTCTCATTTCAGTGCACATTGGAAGTTTGGCCTTTAAGCTCAAACCAGAGGGATTTTATTAACTTAATGCTGTGGTCAATAACACGCCATCAATAGTCAAACGTGATGCCCAATCTTAATGCAAGACCATTCCAAACAGACCTCAGAATACATCAAACAACACTCGTATAAACAAGGGGGGCATAACATCTTTCAGTATACATTTATCGTTTCCGATTAAAAAGTCATAAACCACAAATTTGAACAGGACACACGTAAAGTGCAGTCAAAACTTGCTCGGATGCGATACGTTAACAAACCCTAAAAGCAGGGGTAATTGTTCATTTAGTAATATTTAAACCACCCATATTATTCAACTAAGAACACGTAAAATACATTAAAAACAAACTTAATGTCATACCTTAACTAATAACCGCGATCGCACGGGAAATATGACAATCTGCATTATTTTAATGTGGATGTAAAGGAACAGCCACACCCCTGTCCGAGTGGTAAATGGTACATCCCAGGAAGTTGTATCAGAGTAGTGTGCACTTGATTGAATGGAAGTCCCGTATTTTTTTTAATAGCTTCTGAATGAACTGGTTCATTAATCGCATCATGGTTTTTAGCATGTCGTAAGGTGAAGGGACATGTGGCACTACTTTTTAATAGTCTAACATGGAGGGGGCAAGCAGCCTGTGCTTAGTTGGTAGCTTCCTGGTCAGCCTTGTTTGTGTCGCGGTTTATATCGTGTACACAGAGCTGTACCCGAATATTGTCGTTATCACTGGAAAACCTCCGATTAGTAAGATCACATTTGCTTACAAGTTCAAACAAGGGTCTTACAAGGAGTGTGTGCATCTTTTAAAGGAAAGTCACATTTTGGCTCCAAAGCTGTCCTGCCTCGGAGTGTATTATGATGACCCTAACAAGGTAAAGCACCGCAAACAAACGTCACTTAAATGGCAACACGTGGTGAGTCATGAGCAGTAACTGTCATTTTTATTGTTCGGTCATTTTAATGGACCGTTTCAAATTCTTTACTAATTCTTAAACGCTAGATGGCGACAGGAACGTGGGCTAGAAAACAGTGAAGCTGGTTCAACTTCAGATGTATGTTTCTATTCTCATTATTAAAAAAAATAATCTGAGGCTAGACATAAATTCGTCAAGAAGCTGGTGCTTCCTCTTATTTTCCATGCCGCATCAGCATACGGCCACCTGTCCCACAACTTTCAGCGTGTATTGTATCAAGTCATCTTGAAATCAGATTGGTTGCAGAATCTGTTTTTGACTATTTTCCATTCAACATAGCTATAGATTGTGTGATTGTTTATTGTCATTATATGCCCCATTACACCACAACACATTTCCCGTGTTCTGCATGACTATGTGCCAAGCTTTAAAAAAATTATGCAGTTTTACTGGTCTATGCATTACAAAAGAATGGGATAAAACTAAAAGTTTTAATCATTTAGATTCGTTGTCAGTGTATGTGTACCTTAAAGTGGGCAGCTTCTAGGTGTCCCATAGCTTTTTTGGATGAAGCCAGGATTTGCTCTTGGCCATACAATGATGAAAAAGTTATTTATCTCGCCACAACCCTGATGTTAGCTTTGATCGAGAAGAAACTGTTCAAAACAACGAGGGACTCTACAGAGACCATAAACTTCAACAGTATCGTTCAACAGCAACAGCATTTAAGCCACTCAAAAAAATTCTTATACTTTTTACGATGATTGTAAACTTGATTCGGCATAGTTATTTTGTTTTTGTGTTTGTCTTGGGAGAATAAATAATTAAAGCTTTGTTTATTGTTATCGCAAGTAAATATAATTATGTATAATACGAGAAAGTAATTAATTGCTGCAAGTTTTGCAAAGTATTTCTTTTAACTCTGAAACAAATGAGGTAAAGGAAGTAAGCAGAATCCCTGTGCCCCTGTTTTGTAGACTTTAGAAATCTTGTGAAAAAACAGTGCAATCGATATACTGCACTGAGTGAGTGGGTACACTGAGTGCCTCGCCCAGAGGTGTAGGAGCATTAAAAAAAAAAAAAAAAAGATTAAAAACGTAGAAGAACTTGACCTGGTTTAAAACCAGTAAAAAAAAGGTATGTTTTTTTATACCAAGATTGTTGTTTCCTTTTACCATTGAATGTACCTGTCACTAAGGAAAAAAGACTGTTTATGGCATATTTGTGTATCATATACATCTTTAATGTAATTTCTACTTGCCCTTTTACAGTGCGGAAATCAGTTCGAAACTGCAAAACCATCTTTTCAATGTCCACATCGTTTTCATTTTTCAATTATTCTATTCTCAGTGTGACTCAAACCCAATCAATGTGACAAAGTATTTCCCGGTTTAATAGTTTGATTTACCCGAAGTTCTGATTTAAAACATTCACTTCTTGCTACTGCTGTTTTCCCATGAAAGCAATTACATAGCTGGTATCGCATTGCTCTTAACACAGTTTCGATCTGATCTAAGTTAAAATAATTGGGCTAATGATCTCATCTCATTATCGCCCAAACCAGGGGATAACACAGAGCCTCTGTGTCAGTAGCCCTCAGGAGTGCTCTCAGAAAAGAGTGGTGCTACTAAATAGTGCGCCTCTCTGTGTTGATATCCGCTGTGAGAAGTGTTTTGAAAAGCGCACCATACGATGGATAAGTGTCAGCAGGGCTGGTCTGAATTGCTGTTCTCACTTTTCTTGTTTTTTATTTCTTTAATCACTTCCTTTGGAGATACAAAAACGACCCCAACGTGGTGTGTGAGCTCTATAACTGTTGCTATGGTTACAGGCCTGGTGCAACTTGCCTCCTTCAAAGGGCTAACGCATATTCTTGTCCCCACTCACTCAGTTCCTACACTTCAAACAAAAAAAAACTCAGACTTATAGTTTCAAAGCTATGGGTTCCCTCCGACCTGGCATCACCTCTGCCATGACATCTTTGTTCCGTCCCTCTTCTCCTGCCTTCTGCCCAATTAAGACAAAAGAGTAAGAGGCTGAAGTGGATCCTCTTTAAAGCTTTTATTCTGCGTCAGGGCCTCCTTCCCCATGCTGAGAAATATTCATTATACAACTCTTGTCGAGAACTGAAAATGTCAGAATGGCAGGCATGTCTGTTTTCCCCCTTGGGATTGGCTTGTGGATCTCAGCATGACTCAAGGACATCTGGCAGCGAAAGTGCTGGTTCTGTCTTGGGTTGGAGATTTTTTATGACAAGAACAGAGGCTCTGTACCTATGTACAGTATGTAGATGGATCACCTCACCCCCACCAATGATGCTGTGAGCACCATCATTTTAGGCCACATTTGAGCCTAGTTAAATGTGTGTTCCTGATTAAACATGAATGGCTTAAAATGATATATGATGTCATCGGTCTGATGTGATGAGGCTCAATATTTTGGCAGCATGACGCTCTTTAGCCTGTAAAAATCCATAGCTGCATTGTTGTATAAGCCGCTGGGTTCAGACCACGAGAAAAAGTAGAGGCTTATAGTCCTGGAATTATAGCACTGTTTGTTGGCCTTTCATACCACTGATCCCAAGATCAGTGTTGGGACCACTTGGCCTGTGCTCCAGGTTTCCCCTACTTCTACACCTTAGATCACAGGAGGAATACTGTAGCTGTTAGGACCAGCGACTTTGTCCTTACAGCAGCGAGTGTTGTTGAGGAGGGTCAGCAAGGCCCTATCTTGCTTCTGTGTAGACAGAACTGTGGCAAATAAATACAAATGTATGAGAGCATAAAAAAGTTTCAAAGCCTAAATAGAAGGAACGGCACTCATTCACTCAAAAAAGGCTGCAAGGTATTCAATAAGGAATTGGCAATACTTAACTGGATTTAAAATTAAGCATGGCTTTTATTTCCTTTATTAGATTTTTACTGTTATTTCACACTCTATAATGTATGAAGTTATATCACTTTCTTACCACCATGCCTCAGAGGTATGCAGCTTAATCCTCACAGTCAAATTTCTCAAGCTGTATCATTCATTTTTCAAGATTTAAGGGACCTTCCTTTGGGGCCATTTCTAATAATAGCTTCACATACATGGATGGTAATACATGCAGGGACGAATCCGACCATTTCAGATTTTTTTTATTTCATGGGCTTCCTGTGACGCTGAAAGAGCAAAAAGTCTTTGTCCCAACGGGATGCATCCCCCCTTTTTTTTAATGGGCACCTTAATGCTTAGAGAAGGAGAAAAGCAATAATGGGTCCTCCAAGCAAAGGTTCAATCAGAGCTCTGATTAATGAGCATGCTGTCTTTCCATGACATCTCTGAAAAATGTTTCTCAAGAATAACACCATTTGAACACTTGCCTTCGCTGCTCTGTCTAATTAAACTGGTCTGCTATTCTCTATTGATCTTTTTCTCCTGCAGGTGCCTGGACCAGAGTGCCGCTATGCTATAGGCTGTATCCTCAGTGAAGGAGAGAAGAAGGCCGACACAGAGCTTCTCGTTCGCTGTGAACAATCTGGCTTCAATGTGTGCTCCTTCCCAGAGGTCACACATGTGGTCACGACATCACTGACCTGCGGGAGAGTGTTCTCTGTTCTCCTGAGAGTGAAAAGAGTCTATCTACAGTTAGCTCTTTTCATCAAGGTAATGTATCACTTTTCATTTTCCTCCTTTTCCTATGTGCACGAGAAGATTATATTAGTGTTAAGTGAAGAAAAGGACTGAAAGAATCATGCCCCTCATTGGGGAAATTCCAAACAGATGAATAGGAAAAGTACATTTAGCTTACTAAGCGAAACATGGAAGATTCAAATCTGAAAATTATGATGTTTCACATGCAAATGAGACATTACCAAAAATGAGTTACTCCCTTTTTGCAAGTTGTTTTTGAACGTTTGTTTATTGCCTCACATAGCAAGGGAATGCGTTGGATATAAGTGGCTCTACCACAACAAAAGCAGTTCTTTATTGATGTTTTCATGTTGTACTTTTTGACAAACTATCATCTTATCATTTTGTCCTATAGATCTTCTTTTTTGTATATTGAAGCCCTGGGTTCTTAAGCAATGAAGATACAAAAAAAAAAACCAACTTTTCCAATTGTTTAGAAACAATACATGTCCTAAAAAGTGGTTTTGTTGACACTAATGTATCCCGGTCATTGTACTTGTACTTTGTGATATCAATATAAAAAACGTTTTTCATGATAGAGTGATGTCCAGTAAACTAATTCAAGACCGGTCACACTGTTTTTTTTGCTCCAGCCCGACGACATTACCTCCAAGTTAACATGGTTACTAAGTTAGTCGACTAACTTACTCACTAACTGCTCAGGCTGAGTCTGTACTTTCGCTATTCCACATGTATCATTTTTGTGATACAAAGAATATGCAATCTCTGGAGTATTTAGAGCATGATGGCTCTGTACGGCGTACAATAAAACGCGACCTGTTCTTTTTCCATGGCAGTGCATCTCAAATAATATTTTCTGCTGTGCCCCCAAGGAAGAATTAACGTTTGTCTGTAACAGAAGAGACTTAAAGTGCATCAATTTGCCTTGACTTTCTCTCCTCTGTATGTAAACCAGGAGAACATGACACAATCGGACTGGGTGGCTTAATCGAGCTATTGCCTTAATCGGGCTCCGCTCCGCATGTAACCGTAATGTGGGTCATGGTTGAATGTGACTACACATACCTCTTCTTACACTTTCTCCAGAGGAGTTAAGTCAGCCTCATCCACCTCACTACCTCACTTGATTTCCCTCTTCTTCTTAGATTTCTACCATTCTCTAATGGTGTTAATGGTAAACATAAGAACATGTGGCAGTTAACAGTCAAGAGTATCAAGAGCAACACAAGTGTAATGTGGGGAAGCCTCTGTAACACAAAGCAGTGTCAAAAGTGATGGTTTTAAAGATGCTCAGGGACAGCTCATGTGGAGAAGTAAGGGAGGCCAGACACCAAGACGGATGAGCCAGGAAAAAGATGAAGATGGCATTTTTAGATTCTTGAAGAGGAACTGGTGTGACAGAAAGAAGAGCCTTCATAGATTCTCAGCACTAAAACATGTTTCAGACAATTACAAAAAAAGCCTTTGTTGGTTCATGATACACTGTTTGGGGAATGCTGGGAAAGTGAGTCATTGTGAGGTGATGGGGAGTTTTGCGGCTGGTGTTTAATTATGCAGTGTGCGAAAACAGGTGGCAACGCCACAGGTCGTCTCAATCACTTGGCTTCTGTTGGGGAAATGTGGGAGTGTGTTCTGACTGTCTGCCTCAGCCATCTGTTTAAACACCTTTTTTGATAGGCCGTCTCTCAGCTGGCCATAAACCTGTCTGAGGTCACTCTCTGCTGTTGAGTGACTGGGCACTTTCATCTTTGGTTATCATTCCTACCCTGCTGTTTTACAGTTCATATCTTACTGTATACCTTTTAAATAGACGGCAATTCCCTATGACATATTGCTACTGTTTGAAACTAGAAATCATAAACTGAATATCAATGCAGGAGTGGCGCATGTGTTCCATGCAACCCCACATAAATGTTTTCGCAGATCAACTCTGTGTGGTAATTTCTTGCTGGTTACTGCTCTATTTGACTCGTAAACTATACACAGATGAACAAATGCTGTCAATCACATTCAACAGACAAATACGATCCAGGATGCTTGTAAACTGCTCATGAATTTGTACATAAACAGAACTGTTGATGACAAGATTGGCACATGATCTGTGCCACAGCATCTCACCCACATGCCAGAAACAAGAATGATGAATTGTTACATTAGAACTATCGAATGAACTCACTACTTGCGCGTACATACAGCCTATGGTTATTTGGTAACTGTACCTGTAACTTGTAGAGCATGTGTGTGTTAGCGCTTGCCTGTATGTGACAATGTTTTCACAGTTCTATAGTATATTTGGACACCACTTGATCCGGTATGACACTCACAGGATTGTACGCTCTTTCGAGATTGGTGGATTCGTGGAACGCTTAACTTGATTTGCCTTCCAATTTAAAAATAATTGTTATTTGCCATTCACCGTGCATCACGTTGTTAATTGCCACGTGCAGTAAAATGTCAATGTAATGATTTTGCACAAAACTCAGACCCTCTAACTGGGAGAACAGTCACCGGAACAAGCCCAGCAGAACGTTCTGTGCTAAGTGGCTCTGTTAGTGAATAGGGCACACTGATAATGGCTGACACTTTGAATATCCCAAGTGGTGAGACCTTTTCAAACAAGCTCATCAGCATTTAGCAGACCTGGCATGTCCGCCATTGATGAATTCCGTCTGTCAGATTCTGTGCACCGGCCCCATGGTTGAGCCTGATATTTGCAGAGTTGAACCATCGATCAGCTTCTGTGTTTTTCTTGTAAAGCAATGGCTTTTTTACAGGCTACATCACAGCTGCCCGTGCATCTGGAGGCTTGTTGTTGGCACAGAAGCCAGGCCCTCAGCCTGGATCAGGGACCGGGGTGGGAGGATAATAATGCTGACATTACCACAGATCTAAAGGTTTGTGAGAGGCAGACGACGCGACATTTGTTTGCTGCGGGGCACCAAAGTTTATTGCCAGTGCAGAGTTTCTGTCCAGAATTTAAAGCTGTGTCTTGTCCTTTTTTATTTCAGTGTCTCACACATTGAAATGTGATCATGAAGTTGTTTTATCTGGATGCAGAATGAGACCTCCTGTGGCACTGCTGCTCCCAATTATGATTAGTGTTGTCTGAATTTGTTGGAGTGCAGACGCTCATCTAGTGGGTCTGTTTCGCATGCAGACTCTTGGCTGTGATGTGAATTCTGAAAGGTCTAAAAAGGTCATCCTGTTTGTATTCTGACCGAAGAGCAGCTGGAGTTTTCTTCTACAGGATTCTAATGTTGGGTGTCTTCATCTATCATACAAAAGGCATACGCGGCATTGTTTCCTCTCTGCCTCATACATGTGAGGTGTCCTATTTAAAGCTATACTTCTGAGCTTTGCCAAAGCAGCCTTCAAGTTCAAAGTGTTTTTACTTATACATCACACCAGTGGAGAAGCTTGATATCTACCCCAACAGTCTTTTGGCTTTTCCCCATTGGACATCTCACAAACACTTGTGGGAGAATTGCTTTTAAAATCTTCAAACTTTAGCTACACCAACTACATAAATGTGCTTAGTTCCGCATCATAGTTTGAACTCTTTATATAATATACTGCTGTAACCAGCTGAGATAGCATCCATATAGCTTCTTTGTTTTGAGGGGTGAGTTTTGTTTTGAATATTCAAGTCATAATACTCCAATTAACAATAAATACTCTCAAGATGATCTAGTTGATGAGTCTCCATGGGGATGTGGGAACGGGCTGTTGGAGATAAAGTGGGAAGGGCACCACCAGTGAGCTGCAGGATGAATTCATGCCGTGAAAGAGCATTAGGTTGTTGGTAGTGAAGTACATAGAAGGTCAGAAGGAGGTGCACTGTGTCTCGGTAGATCCAGAGTGGCGTCTCAAACTGATCCAGAAAATGGCTGCAGTCTGTGCTGGTTTTGGTCGCAACCTGTGTGCTTTTTAGTTAGTTGGGACAAAAAATCTGTACCCACAGCGGCCAGTTTGAAACACTTGATCTAAAGAAAGCCTATTATAAAGTTCCTTGAGAGGAAGTGTGGTATTGTATGAGCGAGTCAGAGAGATTTGTGAGGGTAGTGCAGTATGATGACAGTGAGTCAGTATGGTGTCATAGTGATTTGTGGTGAGAGTAAAGGCTTATTTATGCTCCCTTTACTTAAAGAATTGTACCCGTCCGTTTCAAACGTTCACACATCACATGCTTCCATACTTGTTGTATATTACTGTTCACCAATACAGCCACCAGGGGGAGCAGCCCACAGTCACGTTTATGACAACTACATACTCCAAAACCAACATGGCGACTGTGGAAGAAGTATTCAGAATGCACCTGTTACACAACAGGAGGCAGCATTGTAGGGGGCGGTGGTCTGTGATGACATCAAAGCAGCAACAGCAACACTGCTACCCATGGTTTCCGGTGGTACTGCACCATTTGGTCTGTAAGCTTTGTGCAGAAACATGGACTAACAGAACGCAGAGCACGGACAGAATGTTGAAGCATAAATGGGCCTTAAAAATGTTGTGGAGGAGAGGCGGAGTAGTAGTAGCTGGAGAAACAGTCGTACTTCTAACAAGCACAGGAGAACCTTTTTGTACAGTCCAATTTGGATAAAAATGTTTACACTTTCATCTCAACTATTTTGTTCTCCCTGCCCATATTTCAACTCCAGTCACCCTAAATAACCTCCCAAGGGTTAAAATGTGGCTGCATATTAATGCTTCAGTAATTGGCCTGAAGCCAGTGGCTGATACCACACGTACAAATTCAATACAGATATCTTCTTGATTTTTAGTGTTAGGTAGGCAGCAGAGTGCCATTGACCGCTTTGAGATGTTAATAAAGGGGGCTAAACATGCTAATAGCTATTCTGAACACAAGGTCAGGTGTTTGATGGTGAGGCAAATTGTTCGGAACTAAACCAATCAAAAATCAATTGAACGTTCCTGGCATGTGATGCTATTTTTATCTGTGAAACAACGCTCTACGAGTGTATTGTACTTCTTTGATGAGGAATGTTGCATCACGACCCTGCCAGCTAACTTCTCCCACTGGAAGCTCAGTGGAGTTTGCCAATCAAAAGTTCAAACATGACTTTCATCTCTTAGCATCTGGGACTCTACTGTTGGTGTTAAATGTCACATCTGCATATGATTGATCTGATTTAAACTTTATTCTCTGTTACGCTGTCGCCCTGAATCAAGATCAGGCTGCTGCGGTTGCAATTTAAGAAGGATACTTATTTTTAGAGACCTTGTAGTGCCACTGTCCATCTCATCAGTCTCACAAGATGGAGTGGAACCCGTGTAGCGTTTATCTTGATGTGATTTTCGTGCATTTCTTTGGATCCCTAGCACGTTATACACTTGTAAAAATGTTTCATTTAATGCATAATTTTACAGCATTATGCAGTAGTCACTGGGATTCAAGTTCCAGCACCCATTGTAGTGTCATGAAACCAGAACCAAACAAACAGTCGTGCAAAAGGGATTTTCAGCAATGTTAACCATGGATTTCTTTTCTTTCCTCACTTTATGATATCAGTTGTTCTCATTCTTAGTGACTCTTGGATTCAGGGAGCTGATCAGATTTCACAGGTTGGAGTTCAGTCAGAGTGGTGGAAACATTTTATGCGCTGTGCTACCCTGTTTAATTCTTAGTTTTTAACTGAATATAATGGTTTTATACATTTCCTCAACCGCTTTTCTAAACCCTAAAATAAACTAAAATAACTTTTGCCCAATGTTTAGCTGATAACAATTCTGGTCGCATCATCTCATGAGCCTCTCGCATTATTTGATGGCTATTTGACAGCTTGATGTCGCTTTTGAAGTTTTGATAGAAGAAAAACGGAAGACAAAAGAAAACACGAAAATGTATGCCATGGCTCTTGTGATGCGAAAATGAGACTCGATGCCTAGTGCATGTCTGTCAATCTCATACCTGCTTGTGCATCTGCTGCGCTGTGTAATTATATTCCATTGAACACGTCATTTTATTAAGTCTGCTGGAAATGCCCCGCTGGCATTAAGCACTTCCACCAGTTAGTCCATAAGGCACTGCAAACAGTTAATAAGCCGAAGGTTTTTAACAAATTTGTTTTCATGATTGAATTTGACTCCTGTGGTCTAATGCATTCAGACAACAGTGAGCGTGGGAATGCGACATTAAAGCCGCAACAGAACCATCTCCAGTTAATAGTAAAAATGTTACCGTTTTTTCTGTCTGTTAATATTACAAGGAAATTACCATACAATTTGTTCCGTGGACAAAAGAAACACAAATTCTGCCAGTCATTTGAGACGTCTTCTCTTTTATGCTCTACAACATTTTAACAGTCCAATTGTGTTTTTCGTTATAGATAGAAATGTAAATTAAATGAATCTGCTCAAGTGGCCTCTTGAGGGATTTTCAGCACGTCTCAATCCAGGAGGCAATTTTGAACCATTCAAGTATAAGAGCGACATCATCGCGGGTGCATTTAACCAAGGTCCTGAGGTTTGGGACCTCGGCGAATGAACTAGAGAAAATGGGAAAGATAATAAAAAGGGCTTAAGAATTAACTACTTCATACAGCTCACTGACTTTCAAAGGGGCCTCTTTCATTCGTCTAGGCTGAATACATTGTGGTAAAGAGTATTGTTGCTTGAGTGACACCTGAATTGTTTGTACTGACAGCTATTACTGCCTCCTGTTATGTCCTGTGCCACTGATTTGTTTCCTCACATGGCTTTAAAATGAAATGCAGCGTGCGTAGCAGAGCTCTAGAATTACACCAGTCATCTTCCTTGTTGGGGAAGTCGAACAAAGAAACAGATGAGGGAATGTTAGTTCATCTTTTACACGCAATACAGTGGTGTAGAAGAAAGGAAATGTTACTGTAGCTGGTGAAAAATAGAAACACGTGTGTGAGAGGAGGACAGCACTTAAGAAGTGAAGTCCTCTGTAATTGTGAGGATTACTGTCATTAACACCGAAACAACGGGAAATGGTTAAATGGTTTAATGTTAGATGTAAGAGGCCGACAGCTGGACATTTAAAGCAGCCACACAACTTGTGCTCATCGTTTCTTTCACTTACTTGCTGTTAGGAATCCTATTAATTCCAAACTACTTCTCAGCACACTTCATAGATTGTCTGTAAACAAAGCTGTCCAACAAATACACTACATTTTTTCAAATGATTTAACTCCATTGAATATACCAGATCGCCCATACCCAAACCCATCTGTTTTCCCATTTTTGTCCAAGGACAATTCAAAGATATCCAAAGATATTTTTATTCATTTACCAGGGGAAATGTGCATATATGAAGGAGTTTTCACTCTTACCGAATCAGTCCTACCTCTTCCGTGTTGGCTGAACCATGTGTCGTGATTGGCTAACTTGTACATGCTGGTTTTGTCAGATTTGTTGCTGGCTTCGGCGTATGCTGAGGTGCTGCAAGCGTGAGAACTCTGTTTGGTGAGAGTGGCTGTCATATTCCTAACAGATGTTTTTTTTAATGGGGAAAAAAATCACAATACATAGAAGACAGAATATCATGTGCATTAAAGTGATTTTATTGTTACAAACTCATTTCAGGCATACCTTTAGTTACATTTAAAATTTCAGATTGAACTATTCTACCGCTGAAGAGGGAAGTCGATTTACTGAGTGCTGGCCATAAGACTTAATACACCTGAATAGTACAAACATATCCAAGTATTTATTCATTAAATATCAATATTGTTCACTTGAAATATCGAGTATCAAGCAAGTATTGTGTGTATTTTTGTGTATTTTAGCTTCTTGAAATTCCCTATCAGCACATTCTCCAATTAACACTTCAAAACTATCAAGCTTTTGCCAAACAACAAAGTTAACATTTGCTCCTTCACCCTGCATTCCGTGCATTACATTATAATTGCTTCCATGAAGTACATTTCTAGGAGCTTCTACCTCTGTTCAATTTTTAGTGAGTCAGACTGAGTTCACCACCTGCCTAAATCCAGGTCTTCAACCTTCGTCTAGCCTTTCCGATGACTGATCGATATGTCATCCTCACACACAGAAGAAACAAGTAGATGGCTCTGAATTCTTTTGACCCTGTAGAAACCTGCTGAAATCTGCAGTTTATTTACTTTAAACCAATCCTCCCGGGAAGTTTATTTTTCTTGACACCCTGATCACTTTTCAATGTGTTCTCTCCCATATTTTGTATCAGTAAGACGACGTAAGAGGACATTCTGGCCCACGTATCAAGCAGTGCTTTTGATTCCTACCTTTCTGTGTGCAATTTTTGCAGGACCTAGATCTCTATTGGGTCATGGACAAGTAAACCCTCAACAGCTTGGACGGGTCAGAGGTTTGGTGTGCACATTGGCAGACAATGTAGAGTCGCCAGTTAATAACTGTACATTTTGGGACCCTTGGAAGAGAGCAAAGTGCCCAAACCATAACCATTACTGTGGGGGTGAAGCTATAAAGACAGTGCATCCATACTCCCGAGTCACTAATCATAAATGAGAATATAAGTCCAATAATAGAACCGAAGAGAGACACTAATACAGGGAAACGAACACTTTTTGAACCTTCAGTATCAACTCTTCCTATAGTTGGATTGGAACGTGAGCTGTTTTTAGACTGTTGTGAAACGGATTAGTTTTACCTCAGTGATGATGTGTGGTCACAATAGTACGATGTACAAATTATTTTTTGTTCTTAACTGTCAAACTATATAAAAAGTTTAACTATAAAACCTTTTTCTTTTTCTAAAGGGATTGAATAAATGAATACTGACTGTGGGTACAGGTTTTGATTACTGTACTTTTCACTTGTCCAATGTGAAATTTCTCTTTCTAATAGATGGCGCAGTGCTTCTCTTTGTGGTCCGCGCCAGGAAATGGAAATCATGTGCTTAAAAACTGGGATATTTTTACATTACTTAAGGCCCGCAGAATTTTAGAAAGTCATTATCAACTACTTTGGTCCCCCCGTTGCCGCCTTCTCATAAGGATGTAGGTTTTTATTCACTGACTTGAGTGTTTCACTTCACAGCTCTTTCTTTTGGTCTAGGAATTCTTTTGGTGACTGCCACTAGATCAGGCTTGTTTTTGTCAAGATCAACGTTACTGTTATTGGCTCTGAGGGGTTTCCTAACAGTTTTAGTTGTGTAATTGTAGGGGCACGCAACAAAAAATGGCCTACTTAATCATTAATAATTGACCTTTTAATATTTGACTTTAAATATCCATCATAGCAATCTCATTTAGTTTTCTTCTTCTCTGTTTTGGTCATGACATACAATTGTATAATGCAGAGCATGTGGAATTGAGGCACTGAAAAATGATCACTGTGAAGGGCTGAATGCATCGTGTTTATGTACAATTAATCTTTTATTTGGATTGATAAATATTTTTTTCTCTGTAATTAATTCATTGAAGCGAGTCTCTTGAAATTGGAGCCATAGTAATTTGTGTAGATGATTTGTTTATGCGTATCTTATTGAATATACAGTAGGACATAAGCATCTTGTTCGTCCAACCTATTTTTAGCTTCCACAAACAGCGTAGACCCTGTGGTATCTTGATCTCTGAAGTATGTATATTATATATAATATTATATAGTTTAAGAGGCAGCAGAGAGAAGTTCTTTCTCAAGACATTCTCAAGAGTCTTTAAACTTTCACATACATTTCTTCCGCGGTTAAAAACATCCATTCGTCCCTTTCTTCACTGAGCTATAGCTGTCTTCATTTCTCAATATGCTACCTTGGCACATCTCTTCAACCTGTCTACTCAGTTGTTAAGTGTCAGATCCATCATTTAGAAAAGGGCACTGTTCTTCAGGCTCTCATTGTTTGACAGACTTCTTGTCCACTGCTGACAGGTTATCCTCGGTTTTTTTCTTCCTCTGCATTAAATGTGTCTGTTTATATCTCCTGTATGAAGCGAAGTATCATCATTTTGATAGAATATAATAGAGTTATGGGGATTCTAATACAACATTTTTAATGTCGGATTCAACTGGGAGACACTTGCTTGAGTTTTATTCACATATTCTGAACTGCCTTCAATTCTCCACATCTAAGTCACATATGGAAAAACAGCAGAATATTTATGGACTAAAATATGAGTCATTATGTTTAAATATCAAGATTATGGACTTGAAATATCAAAGTGTTTCAAGTGTAAAGGTCCAACAAAATACAACACTCAACATTCTAGTGCAGTGCAATGAAATTGGCGATGGCCCTGGACAAAATAAACATATTTTTATCCACCAAAATTCTATAAAAATATAATATCTCCCTTTCTATTTATGTACGTAGATGGAGCTGCATTGGTCCCAGAGAAAGAAAGTGAATGTAGTTATTAAAGAGATGATGTGTGTTGAAAGAATGAAATTGTGCTAAAAAAGCAAGACTTGATAAATGACATACACAGCAATGTAAAAGTGATGATCACATTTGTCAGTCAAGTGAGCATTTTCATCCTTTGGGAATTAAGAACAAAAAAAAAACATTCCAAAAAATTTCAATCATGCCGACCTTACTGAAGATTCTAAACAGATGTGTCTCTAGATGTAAAAAAAAAAAAGATGCCATTAGCATCATCAGTTTGTATGGTTACAGTAAGTGGCATAGGGAGACAAGCGTTTCAAGCCAGACTTAAAAGATTCATTCACTGGTAGCAAACCCTGGTCACTGGACAGTAGTCATTAAGTGGAGGCTAAGTGAATAGCTGTGTATTTCCCAGGACTCCGATCTTGTTTTCTTTTTATCTAAAAATATTCCTTCCCGCTTTTGCTTGTTTTTCAAGGACACACATGAAGTATTTGTATAGAGAATCCCTGCGCAGATGTTGTTCCCCAGGCACAGAACCTGGAAAGCGAGGACACCAGAACATCCTCTCCCTCATGTTGACTATCCCTCTCCGGCTCCCCGAGGAGCTGCAGAGTCGCTCGAAGCTCTCGACAAGCATGGGAAATTGTCTGAGCGGTGATTAAGGAGCCGGCTCTGCACAGCTCTGTGTGAGTGTGCGTGTGTGTATATATGTATTGCTTGATTGCACTGGTAATTCCAGACACTTTAAACAATTTGATTTGTTTTTTTATCCTTTGTTGCCGTGTGTGAATCAGCGCTTTAATAAATTCTCCATAAACAACAACCACATCTTGGTCTTGACACTTGTTCTTATGAATAATGATGCACCACAGTGTAATTACGATGTTCATATACACACAATCTATTTATTTTATATTGACACAAAGAGCTTTACTGCAAATTAACCATCAGTTGGCCTCAGGCACTTTCTTGCAAGTTGAACGCGCGCAATACAATAGCAAGCCATTCTTAAAGAGTCTCTAATATAGAGAGTGAAGTGGTCATATATATCGTCTGCAAAGTTGGCGCTGTCGAATTTCTAAGCTAAATAAGTGTAAAACAATTTTTTAAGTGAATCATATTCAGAGCAGTTTTGCACTAAGCAAGAATCTGAAATGTGCCTCTGTGATGAGTTATAACATCTATCAGGAAGTAGGTAAAAAAGCTCTCCATCACTTGTCAAAATCACTATGTAGTTAATGTTCATAAAGAGAAACAACTTTTTTTTTTTTTTTTGTCTACACTAGCTATACCATACTAGCTACTGTATTGGTTGAATCGATGTCGGTGACCCACTAAGTATGTTTCCTCTTAACCCTTTCGATCACTCTCATATTATTTTGCAATATAAATAGACTTGGAACCTGCATTACAAGGTGTTTGTGACGTAGCAGCTTATCAATGTATATACTTAGCCATGCCATAATTCATGGTCCTAACATCCAGCTATCTTTTTTCTTCATTTAAATTTGTCTGATCCGTAGTGTTTGAAAAGATGAATAAATTCATTCTCAAACAATGAGCTTCTCCCTCTGGAAATCAAAGGGGTGTGGAATTTGGATCTACGACTGAGCACGCTAGCTCATTCCTGCGCCTCCTGGTCTGGACTCGAATGAATGTGGAAAACCTAAGAAAAATCAATAATGCACGATCCACAATCCTTCCCCAATTAGAGAGGCCTACATATGCCCAGTCCACTGACGGTCTCATTATTTGGCTGCCCTCTGCCCTCAGTCTGCCGGCCAAAAGATTCAGAGGAAATGACCTCATGGCTTCTAAAACCTCATGGGGCAGGCTGTCGACTCCAAACATTTACCGGCCATTTCACACTTGGAAGTCAAACCGCCAAAGCTCACTTGGTAATTGACTCAATTTAGTCACTTTTTCATTCTGCTTTTGGATTCATCACGTATACACATACTCATGTATCTCCCTGAGCTCAGTCTCATGAAGCCTTTCGATCTTGGTGTTTACCTCTTTTTGAACCCAAGAATGATCCATGAACAACTTCTCATTTCCAGGGTTATTATTATTCCATATGCATCAACTGCATCATTAAATGCATATTTAGATTGCAGAGAGGAGGTTCTTGTGCTGTAGCCTTTCTTTGTAGTCTTTGAAGAGGAAGGCAAAGACTATCTTCAGATAAAATTACAGTACAGCAATTCAATGTTTTGTGGCTTTTCTTGACCAGTCATGTATTAGTCAAAAAGTAACCTTCATTATGTAGGTGGGAGACCCTGGTCAGGTCGCCAGCAGGGCTCACATACAAACAACTTCTCATGCATGCACACACACGACTGCACAATTCAGTGTCTTCAGTTCATCGTTTATGGAAGGAGGTTGGAAACCCCAATGCCCACGACACATCCTCGCTCACATGGTGTATATATGTTGATGTTGGGAAAGTGCATCTTATACCTATACCGACGCTGAAGGCAGCCCACAGCGTTGCACTGTTGACACATAAAGCATCTTCTAACACAGTATGCTAGTAGCAGTAATAGTAGCATGTGTGTTCCTGTCATTCAGCATGGACAGCCACATGAGGGGCCAAATATACCAACTGACATTCGATGTAATTCAGTGAAGAGAGCTTTATCTGTGGTAACGGCCATGCCGTTTGTTGCCCTGTACATGATGCGGCATGTACATGATGCACCGTGCATCAGTAGTTGATGCTCCGTGCGACAATGCACGATCCACGCCGCCCTGCCAGGAACGCTATGGAAGGAAAACAGTCTTTCAGTTCATTAAAACACCTGCGCGTAACATTTTACTTTATGGGACGCAAAAGTCCACTTTCCGAATGTCTATATATTACGCCATCGTAGTGAGGATGGGTTGGTCCTCAAGAAAGGCAATGATGGATTCCGGACTTGATATGGTTTCGACTCCCAAAACTTTTTTTTTTCTTATTCACAATTTCCTGTTGCCTCCATTTAATACTGCTGTTTTTGTTTTTTTTAATGCTTTTCTTCCTCACAATATTTAGCAGTAAAAGTCAACCGTAAACCTACTTTATCTTCTTTACAAGGGCTGTGCTGTGTCTGTATTCTCATCAACATCTCTGTCTGTGAGCCTCAGAGCAATGCCAACACCATCACTTCTACTAGAGTCCTCCCTCAAGCTGCTTATATCCACCCACCACGTGATCTTCTCCCAAAATTACCGTCTGATATTTAAGGCTCTTTCTTGATTTCCTGTTGGTCTCGAATGACATGGTTGCATGCCGACAGTGTTTGAACATCCAAGGCTACAGCCTATGGTGAATGAAACATCTTTGCCTAAAACGTGTATAGGCTTCTGACAAAAGTGTTGCTGTTTATTTACATGACTCCCTGACCACAGGGACCAAAGTGAAGTTTTATTTAGTCAAGTTGTCTATTATGAACTTTTGGGGAGATATTTTGGAGCATTTGTTATGTTGTGGAATTTCTTGACTTCAATAAATAGTGGATTGGCTTTTATGAATATTAATTGAATAATATTTGCATAGAGAGTGAGAAGACAAGTTCACAGTTTGAAGTTGACACTCTCACTGACGCATTCTCAGCGAGCATACACTTGAATCACTAGTCGGGAGGGATACACAGTAACATCCAAATGAACCCTGAGTATTTTATTGAAATATGTTTATCTGTTCTCTGAGTTATTCTGTTGACAACTAAACACACAAGTGACTGCTGTGCTAAATACGTAACCTAATGTAATAACATTGTACATGAAAATGTACAAACTGTTTGCAGCTATTTCAGATCAAACTGCTTTTTAAAATTTCATGTGTTTATTGGATTCTATATTGCAGTGCAACCAGAATTCCATGTTAGCGTTTAGCTTCCCTTCAGGGTTGGTCATTGTGGTTCTTCTATATCCCCATCATTTCCAGCCAACTCCGATTACCAGGGAGTCACCCTATGAACCTTCATCTTCATAACAATTTATATGATAATGCCTCAATCATTGAGGAACGCTGTGAAGTTAATATCATCAATTGACAGAGATCATCCCTCAGTTTTTACCAGATTGATTTGCAGGACAAACCCCAAGTCAACGTGATAGAAACGGCTGCGCTGCGATTTACTCTGCTCTTAATTTTAGCTCAGACAGGAAGCATCCCTTCGTCTTCCACTTTCTTTTTGAAGAGGGTCACTGGTTACAGATGTTTCCAGTTTTGAAAATGCACACATAATTGATGATAGTGAAGTTGATGAAACTGACAAGCAGCCGGAGGCTGTCATAATTGGGCTGAGAGACAGATGGTGTGACACGTCACAGAACAGTCTCTTCTTTCAAAGAATATTTTGTGTGGAGATGGTACTGCGAGCATGATCACCCCACCACGGCATACGCTCGTCACTCCACTTAGCAGCAACCTACTTGTCACTTCTTTGACTTTGTTTAACACATCCGTCTGCTGGGGACAAAGGGATTTCGCACGAACGGTATCTGTCAAGACATTAAAAAAATCTGGGAAGATGCAAGTCTTCTCACACATGCGCCAAGATGTTATACATAATTCATCATTTACCAGAAAGACATGTCGGAGAGTCATTTTAGAATGGTGAATATATCAACATGTTCCATGCTTTTCATTTTGGATCAGAGTGGCTGACGGCTATTTATTTTGGCCACATAGGATGCATGTTCGCCCAATACCAGGTTAATGACTGGTGCTGTTGAACCAGTGGGCGGCCGGGGAGTTCATGTTTTACATTATCATTCTAATTTGGCAACATTTTCTTACTCCCAACATGACTGAGAGAGAAACCTGCTAACTTATTCGGTCACATCCTCCCTGGCTGTGAGGAAATCTAATAAATGATTCCTTTGCCTGTTGATCTCTTGGTGTGATATCCCAGTCACTCCCAGGTGAAAGGTGACATATTTTCATTGTCTTGGGTCAGTACCAAGACCCTCTCACCTTGACTATTCAACAAAAATCCCAAGAGGAGTCAGTTCCATTCTTACAAGCTACTGCCGTCCCTGTGCTGCAGTCCACTCCCGTCTGCAATAGAAAAAAAAAATGCTCTAAATGATAAAGATGTTAAGGCTTCATAGTACTGGCATAAAGTCACATGGTATGTTATTATTAAAATCTTTTAATTTAATTTACCATTTTTTATTAATAATAATTAGTCTTGTAGTAATATCTGGACTATAAGCTGCTACTTTTTTCTCATATTCGGAACCCTGCTGCTTATAGAACGATGCGGCTAATATATGGATTTTAAAGAGCGTCAAAATATAGTTAGGCATTTTATTGGCCCCTCAACTCTCAAAATGCGCTGTTTTCACCCATGCGTCCACAGCTCCGCCCACAGAGCCGATCTCTTGGAGGACCGGAGATGAGAAGCAGCAGCTGAGACCAGCTGTGGTGTCGGAACTTCAGACAGGCGGATGAAAACTGCACAGTTTGAGCGCTTTAATGTTTGCGAAACCTAACCTCATTGGTGGCTGTGTCAATTTCTCTGTTGACAAAATGAGAAGGAAATGGACTAAGTAGTGGAAATTCAATTCAATTACACTTTTTTAGCTCTAGCATGAGACAGCGACTTGAACTCAGACAACAGTCACATCTGCAAAACATATCACCAATACACGTGCTTGTTACATACCGTACGCATCTTATCTTTTCATCATCTAAAGTCAGTCAGACTTGATTATAGGATGAAAGAGAATGGTCCAAGTAAAGCAACTATTTATATTCCAATGATGATTGGATGCTTATGGTTGTCTAAACACAGTTGTAATGGGAGTTGCTTCAGAAAATGTGCACATCATATTTGGATTATGGTCTTTTATAAAGTCTCTTATTTGTTTTTATTGAGAGTGATTAGAATGTTGAATAAGACACTTTATTTTATTTAGAATTGTTTCCGTTGTTCCGGGTGCCAAAAGTTTGTTTGAATCTCACGCGATATTAACGGAAGTAGTACAGTGTGAATCAGCGGGATTTGCTAGAAACTTCAGAGCCGCAAAGACTAGCTGCCCAGTCACAAGGCGAACACGGTAACTTGTTGTGTATTGTCTATATGTCTACTTTGTAATGTAATCTATGTTTGTTGAAAGCTGAAATAGCTTTTTCCTTTCAGTTTTCACGGTGTCTCCAGTACGTCTCGAAGAGCAATAAAAGCCTTTTGTGGACATCAGTCGTGACGTGGATAAACTGACTGGCAGTTACAACAGCAAACAGTGTTGTTATTTACTTTTAGTATTTTGAATTGGCTCATTAATTTTGAATGAAAATGAATGCTTATGAGAAAGCACTCGGCAACCTTGTGATATACAGTACTGTCGTTTGGCTGGAAATGTGGGCCATGTGAGCGTATGACAAGCCTAGTGTTTCTCACTGTAGTTGGATGGGTGTTGGCAGTCCTGCTGAATATCGGTGCGAACTTGTCATTTTGCCGGAGTGTTGTGTTTACTGCTGCCACAGTGACACCTTTTAGAGCCCACCCACTTTAGTCCTTGTAAAACCAGACTGAACACAGGCTGGTTCGATAGAAAGCACTGAGATTCTGCGAGTCTCGGTTTGAGAACCAGAACCATGTTGGTGTGGAAAACCTCTGGGAGGCAAAAGTTCACTTGAAAGCAGTCGATATTTGACGCCTTTATTGGAGTGAAGATCTGAACGTATTGGTCACTTAAAGAACTAAGGAACAGGATGTCCTTTGCCTCTCATCTGATGCGGCTGCAAATAAAGGCGCTGCTTTTCCTGAACGGAGCCTGAAACCTGAATCAAAAGACTTTGAAACAGAAGTATACACAGGTTTCATTTCACCAAATGAGACCCGACGTTTCAATTTGATCACATTGATTACTAGCTGATGTTCTGATGAAACGATTACAGAGTAGCTTGAAAGTGTAGTCATGTCTAAAATGGGAACGTAACAGACATTAGCAGTGCATGGATGGAATAACAAAATCTGCTAATGAAAGGTTAATGAGCTTGGAGAGCTGGTGTCTGACATGTCATACATCCTTCTGGTAATAGAGTGAAGCACGGTTCTGCCATAATATAAAGGTCTGTACAAAAATGCGGCCCCCTAATGGTTTCTTGGAATAGAGCATGGACCGCTGCGGAATTCAGACGCAGAATAACGGGCGTTTGAACATATGATCCCTAACCATGTGAGGTGCTTGTACCAGAGAGCTTTTACTGTGAACTCACTTTAGAATGATTCATATTTCTGCTCGGCAGAGACACTCCTCTACATCCCTTTTTGTGATGCACCATTAAAATGTGATAATGAAACAGATTTCCGCTTCACAAGCACTTTATTTATTTTTATTCCAGGAAAGACGGCTCTGTGCTCATCCCTTCCTGGAGATATACAGAGAGGGCTTCATCCAATTCATGGTGCCATTGGCTCGACAGGGAGACTTCTATGTACCTGAGGTCCGGCAGGCGCAGAGAAGACTGTCGGAAGACTCACAGTCAGACTCAACAATATCAGGTTTGGTCTTCATTTCTGGTTTACACACACACACACACTTATTGATAAAAGTTTGTTTCACCAATAAATATGGATCTGGTTTATATTTCCACACAGCATATTTTAGTCTTGATCTTTGTGTTTTCATCACCCAAAGCTTATGAGAATATAGGAAGTAGGTATGCAGTCCATTGGTAAAGCGAGAGCTTTGCCTTTTTGGCTGTGCTCTTTCTTTACGATGACAGAGTCACCATCTACTTTCCTGAAAACGCTGCACTGATCCATGAATTGAAGCTGCATTGCTTCTCTCTTCGATAATCACCAACACAGTGTTGATTTCTAAACTTGCAATTCTTCCCGAGGTTATATAATTTTTTGTAACAATGGTTTCAAGAAACGCGTTGGCCTTGAAAACGCAATATCAGGGAGCATGTGTCTGGCTTACAACTGTGGCATCTGGGGTGGGACTTGTGAGAATTGGACCTTGTTGCTCCTGCTGTGTAGTTTATGAGCAGCTTGCGCAGGGAAGCTGTGATTGACACCTTCTCAAGTGTTAATGAAAAGCCCAAGCACAACAAGGAGCTGTCTGAGTCCTCGGTTATATTTGCTCTCAGCGACGACTCCTGTTTATTTTGTAGAGCGACTCCGACTGGGTTGGTGAAACCGCTGTAACACAGCTTGTTCTGACACAAATTAACCCTCATGAGAGAGTATCGCTTTTGAAGTCTTTTCAGGAGTTGAGATTAAATTAAGTTACGGTGAGAGTTGAATCTCAAGATAAACAAGGTGACGCATGTTTTCTCTCTCTGGCTAAAGTTCAAATTCACTCAAGAGTGAATTCAGGCAGTAAAACACAATTATGAAATACTTTATATTTGAATTACTGTTGAATATAGTCTGTTATTTCCATCTGTAACTGATAATCTGTTGCTGGGTTGGGGAAGCCGACTTCTTTTCCTTATGTGCTGCAGCGGGTGAACGCAATTCTCAGAGGTGCTGGGAAAGCTTCAAAGTCAAACATCTCAATACGTACATGCATCTTATTGTGTGCTGGAAGCTAGAAGTTAATTTAAAAATCAAATAAATTATTTTGGCAAAATAAACAAGCACAAATAAATTAAAAACTGATGTTAATACTGTGTGTGTGTGTATAAGTTGTGTATTTATTATTAGCTGTTGTTGGGTGCACTTGCTGAATTTGTCAGGGGTTTTGGTCCTCTAATTTCCTCCCAGTCCGTGGGGCACTTGAGACGCAAATTGCCCCGCAACAGAGTCTAAGATGCTGACTGGATGCATTTCTTTTGCCATGTGACCATTTCATGTGAGCCTCAGCGCTGAAAAGCAAAAAACAGGACGTATGTACACACATATATATATATATATATATATATATATATATATATATATATATATATATATATATATATATATATATATATATAAACAATTGTTAATTGTACCATGACTACAAAAGGGTTCAGAGTGAGCCATCACATGTCCTCTATAAAACATAAATCATGAATGGAAACAACATATATATATATATATATATATATATATATATATATATATATATATATATATATATATATATATATATATATATATATATATATATATAGTACACTGGCTGTGTCTCATAAAATAATACAGTCTATTATTTTATGAGACACAATTGTTGCAGTACTGGGAGAACTTTCAAACAAAACACAACAAAACTGAGAAGAACTGAACCTTATCGGCAAACCTGTCACACAGCAGAGTTGATTTTCAGTCTTGTGACAGAACCTGATGTGTATCAAGTCAACCAGGTCATTGGGCCCTGTGTCAGACAGGGGGGGCTTTGTGAGCCTGCTGACCCCTTCACTCACGCTCTCATCCTCGATGCATGAATCATGTACGCTGAGAGGAACCACCCTGCCTTCAGGAGCAGTCTAAAAACCGTGCTGTCATTCACTGATATGGCTTATTTTGCTCCACGTGGAGCTCTTTTCCAAAACCGTGTAGAAAGCTGTCAGCCATCTTTCCTATCCTAAAATTGGTGATTAAATTCCACAGCCATCCTTTAACACTGAATGAGCGCTGACATTAAAGAGTTGGTCTTGACATGATAATTCTTCAACTCGGTCTAATGACTCACGGTCTCATTAGAACTCTATGGTGTACTTTAATTCCTAATCATGTCATTTGTTAAGTTAGCCCCAGCGGAAATTGGTGTGCCATTTAAATGTGGCACATCCTTTATACATGAATGCACTTTAACAATTAACGTATTTGCAAACACATCTGTCAACAGCAGAGAAAGGGGTCATCGAAGAAGACATGTCATTTTTTTCTCACCCACCCCAGGTGCATTTACCTACGTCAATCTTTATTCATTTATTTTTGTGTGTGCCAATACAGCAGAATGAATAAAACAAACAAACTGCTCAAATTAAAAGAGGAGGTGAACATACTAAAGAATAAAAGCCCCAACACCTTTGTTTAAAGCGCATTCTCATTGTCGTGAATTGGATAGTTGCATCATGCTCACAACACGAGAAGCGTGGAAAAATAAAGATTGTACAATGCATGAGTGGGCAACATTTCTGAATCTTCCAATTATTTAAATGCATAATAACGTAAAATAGGGCAATCTTCAGTATTTCTTTATCATCCGAGCAGCCATAGTGAATTACATAACTTTAATAGATGTTTGTCACAGGTGACACTCTTCTTCACCTCTCAAGGCACGATGGTGGCTGGGCTTCATTATTATTATTAACAGCAGGTCAGTGAACTCCACTGCAGCCTCCGCTGCTATTTACACTGAATTGTCACCTATTTCTGCCCTGAAACAGCATCTGTTTCTGTTTCACTCCAAAATGTACACATTTACATGACAGCTCAGAAAACTGAATTATTTATTGCATTAGTCCGGAAAAGTTCTGGCTTTTAAAATGCATGTAAACAGCTTCATCCAACTACTCGGGAGAAATAGGACTTTCTCTTAGTCGGACACCACAACCGGGATAATGTGGATAATAGCTGGACTAAGCTACTGTAGCTTGTGCGGCTGCACGAGCAGCGGAAGTAAACACACTCCTGGACTTATCACGGTCTAATGACGTCCATCTATACAACCAAAGAAGTTGTGTGTATCACCTGATGCAGTGTGTGTGTGTTCCTGGATCTGAGCCGATGTCTGCGGCGATCACATGACAAACCTGATATCAGTTGTGTGACGACGATGATCTGCAGATTTGTCTTCAACTTCCTACACTCAGGTCGTTTTGATCATTAGTTTTCACAAGAAGACGTGATTTGTTGGTTTAAGGAGACGCTATCACCGCCACGTTAGCAACCGTTAGCATGGCTGCTAAGTTTTATCACGCAGTTGGCGTGACTCTCTGCTTTAGATACTCCACATCTATCATTCTGGACCTCTGAAGTTAAACTCGTTCATCAGTCAGCACCATTGCTGGCTACACAGTTCAATATAACAGTCTGAAACAGCTTCAGCTGGAAGGTGTGAAGAGCTCACTGCGCCACCCCTACCACTCATAGCTCAATTGTGTCTGCACTGCATATAAACCGTGAGAACATGATGCAATCAGACTCAAATTTATTCTCAGCGGCTTCATCGCGCTATTGCCTTACTCTACATGTAACCAACCGTAAATGTTGCCCAGAGTGAAGTGACAGGCCTCTGCCATCTGCTTGTGTAAAGTAGTAACTACGTCAGGCTTCATATTTGCTGCTTGGCTTGTTTAAATGCACCACTGTTGCTTGTTGAATCTCTGCGCCAATGGCTCTTAAAGAGTTAATATACACTGAGAATGAGCGGTGAATGTGTTGGCCGAGCACAGGAGAAAGAGGTTGAAGTTGTTCACAAATAAATACAACCCTCTGAGCTACTTTCTTCCAAACCAAAGCCTTTTTAAAGGATTTCTTTCTTCTTCTTTTTGGCCGATACAAAAATGCTCCAAAATTGATTTTCGAGTGCTTCAGCGAAGATCTGAGAGCAAAGTTGCAGGTTAACCGCACATTTTAAATTGTTCGCGGAGTGAATTTCAAGGAGACATCTATTGATGCCAGACCTGTCATGGACTAGTGGCCTGTCCAGAATGTAGCCCACCTTCTGCTCTATTGGCTTTTGAAGGATAACAGCCAGGAAATTGGTGAGTGTGTTTGACATTTCCTCAACCAATTTATGCTTTGGGTCCAGTGTGAGAGGACAGTCTAACAAGATCCCAGCTGAAGAGTACGGACACCACTATTAGTCTACTCAGTCTATAACTGACACAAATGTTTATATATGTATATATATTGTATATATATATATATATATATATATATATATATATATATATATATATATATATATATACAAACACACACACAGTGGTACCTTGGTTTTTGAACGTCCCGGACATTGAACAAATTTCGAGATTTTTTTGCTTCTGATTTCAAACGAAAATCCAGAACTCAAACACCCCGAAAAAGACGGAAAAAACATAATGTGTGCGGACCGATCAGCTGACCCACAACGCGCTTTGTTATTGTGTATAACGCAGCCTCTGTATGCAGACGTGTCCCGTTAGCTACATTTATTGACTGTTTTTTCTTCACATTGAGGTGTAGAACCTTTCCTGTCTCCGCACTGGACCGTGGTAGAGTGTCACAGGGGAGGAGCTCGCTCTCCACACCTCCGAGGCTGGAGCGCTCACTCCAGGGTTTGATGTCCTGTTGTGGGCTGGAGCTGGGACAGGGATGAGGCGAGTCTGGGACAGAGCGTTACTTGGTTTATGACTTTGTCACAGCCAAACTGCACAGAAGCGCACATTCAGAGCTGGACACGCACCGGGCACCTCTTCACTTCTGGAGAGACGTCACTCACTCGGCAACCCCTCCCACATGCAGCGGCCACACACATAGAGGAACAGCGCACCTGCAGCAGACGCTCTACATTCACTCCTACAAAAGACTATTTTAAGGCTTGGAACGTATCATTTCTTTTTCCATTCATCGTAATGGGAAAAATTGATTCAGATTTCGAACAAATCGCTTCTCGAACGGCCGTCTGGAACGGATTGTGGTCGAGAACCGAGGTACCACTGTGTGTGTGTGTGTGTGTATATATATATATATATATATATATGTATATATATATATGTATATATATATGTATATATATATATATATATATATGTATATATATATATGTATATATATATATGTATATATATATATATATATATATATACTGTGTACTCAGTAACTTGAAGTGTACATAACATAATATCTCCAATCATATATGGAGTTCATTTTCAGTTGTGCTGTTTCTACTCCTTATGTTTTTGCTGATTGTGCAACTTGCTGTTATTTGTTGTTCAGGTTCAGGTTATTACTTTCAATTCCATTTTTTGGTTGATACTGCACCCACAGGATCAAGGGCTCGGTCTTAATAATATCAGTGGACAAGAAGTAATTTCTGCTGCAATAACTCTGCTCTCTTTAATAATATCTTGTTTTCTTCACTGGGACACAAAACATCTGGAGCTGAAGGCCCTTTTTCTCAGTGTCACAGTATTAACCAGTGACAAACCAGAAAACTCGACCGCATCATAATGTACAGCAAAGCTCAAAGCGCATTTGATTGTGATGGGAAGGAGGGAGAGTGAGGACGCAGGGGGTGAAGGAACTGCAGAAGGACTGCAAGACACATGACGATACATAGTGAGACGGTAAATACAGTGATAAACTGCAAAGTTCAGCAAGCCAAAATACTGAGCCTCGTCACATCAAACCGATTAAATCACAGGCATTTTATTGACTTTAAAGCGCTCAAATTCCGCTGTCAGCAGCTACTCCCAGATAGCTGAGAGAAGAAGCAGCAGCTGAGACCGGCTGTGGTGTCGGAACTTTGGATACACGGGTGAAAACAGTACATTTTGAGCGCTTTAATGTCAATAAAAGATGTTAGGAGTTGATGATACAAGTTCAGAACATTGCCCAGTTTATTTCCTGTGTCAGTCTCCGTGCTCGAGTTCGTTTTCAAACCTTGTTTAGAAGTAGAACTTTCTACAGTTCAGACAGCACCGCTCATAGACCACTGCGGCTTATGTCTGAACAAGATTTATTTTCCCTCTTAAATTTAGTGGCTGCAGCTGATATGCCGGTACACTGTATAGTTCAGTATTGTATTGTATTCAACATTAATTCCAAAGTTGTCTGAGTCGATGAGAAGAAGCTGATGGGGGGGAGTTGAAGCTTTGCTACAACACAAAAACCAAATGTATCCCAAAATTGAATTATTCAATATTGATACGGCACACTTTATTGATATGGTTTTGCACCATGAACAACTGCAATATTTGAGTAAATTGATATTTTCGTACACCTCGAGGAAGTTGTGAAGTGAGATAGATGTGTTGGATAGTAGAGTAGTGTATTTTCTTCTTTATCCAAAGAAGTCTGTCGCTGTGGTGCACCCCGATAGTCCCATCGACACACACCGCAGATGAAGATTCTGGCTCACCACCAACCAAGAAGCTCATCTCCAAGACAGAAATCTCACATGCACCCGATAGTCCCGTCGCTTAGTTCTAGTTGGGAGGAGTCGGCTCTCCCCACACACATTTTGCTCATCAGAATTGAACATATTTAACACGATTGTTAGCCCCCCCCATTTTCAGTGCCGATCAGTGGGACAAATTCACACACCTGTGACACAAGGATTCTCTTGAGTTACACTTATGAGGTGTTTACCATCCTTGGTCAGGAAGAAGCAAAATCAGGATCACAGCAGCCCGATTATCGTTGGCATGTTTCCAATACTCCTGACATGAGAAGCATCGTATCATAAGAGTGAGTCATTCGGCCGCTTGGTCACACGCTTCTCACCTGTACCTGGTGGCGGTATTGATTGTTGATAAAACGACAGTATAGTGGTTGTGATTACAGCAGTTTGTCCACCTCTCCCACTGGATCGAGGCAGAGTTTTATTAAGACGTGCTGGTACTTTGAGAGTCATGGCTTAGCGATTCCTAGTCGGGTGATTCATCAAAAGAAGAAGGCCACAACGGCAGTGAGGATACACACACACTCAGGGATCCATTCTGGCTTTTATTACACTAATGGGACATGGAGTCAAAATAGTGCTGCTGCTGCTGCAAGGATATGGTTTTGTGAACTAAGGCAAGGAATAGGCTTCTTTTGTTTTGCCTGTGTTTGGAATTCAAACCCCAAATGTTTCTTAAGGTCTGCTAACTGTATAAATTGCTCAGTTTGTGAGTTAAATATTCAAATTCCTTCACAGGGCAACAGGGGTGGAATTAATTCATATACCTTGGAAGAGGAAGTGTTTCTTTTCTGGCTATGGCACAACACAAAACAAACCAATCTCTTACTCAAACTTCTATGGGCTTCACAACGGTGTTGTATCTCAATCTCAGAGTCAACAGTAAAGAAATAAATAAAACATGCTATGGTAAACTAGATAGAAGTTTGTTGAATTAATTTGGATTCATCTTGAATATTGATCTGCTGCAGTGCAATATGGGAGTTGTAGTAAGAGGAATCACAAATAAAATGTGAAGTTACATAAAGGCCTTGGTGAAAAATCAAAGTTTTTCCTGGTATTTCATGAGGGTTAGGCATTCAGACAAGGGTTGAATCACAAACCTGAGTATCTGCAAGTTTTATTAGGGGTGCACCGATTGTTGCCCATTTTTTGGTGCACCATTGCATTGGCTTTTTGGGTTTTGTTTTTCTTTTTTCCATCACTGAATCAATTTTTTTTATTACACAAATCAACTGAATAACATCAACAACAATGTATAGAAAGCATTGCAACTTTTAAAGCAAAATAAATTACAAATAAGCAATACAAAAGACAAAGTGTTCAATACAAAATAAATGTTTTATTCCCTTTTCAATGATCAATGACCAATGACCAGATTAAGAGTAAAGTAAGATCTGTTCCATTTGATGATAAATACATAGGCAGGATTTAAATTTATGATTTTGATACACAAATACCCTAATTTTTATTTTATTTCACTATTTTCATTTTTTTATATTATTTTTTATTATGGTAATTTCTATTTTGACAAGTATTTGCTTGACAAGTTATTTCCATCAGAATGGCATTTACCAACGGGTTGCATTTACGGTTTTAATTTGAAGTTCATTTTCAATTTCTTTCATTAAACAGTGATCTCGCCAATGGCTTGTTTTCTCTCTTATCGTCCTCCCCATTAAGTCGGATGTTAAAGACAGCCTGCTTTTGGAGGCATTGATTTGAATTCAACTCATGGAACCACACAATGGCAAAAGGGCAGCGGACCTGCTTCCAAAATCAATCGTGGCAAAACAATTATTAGACTTAGTCGATTCAGACAATCTGTTGAACAGCAGAGGATGCAAAGTTTCTCCCTCACTATTTCAAGCTAGAAAGGCAGTGAGAAACAACAGAAGCTGGCTGGGTCTTTTTATTTAGTACTTCCCTTTATATTGAATATAAAAAAGAGATAAATTACAGTCATTTTTAAATCGCTTGTGGGCTTCATACTAAGATGTAATTACCATGAGCTATTGCTTAATTATATATACCAACCTATTGCTGGAGTAGAGTTCGCCATCTCTCATTTTGGAGTCATGCCTTTTTGTTTAATGAACCAAAGTGCCCAAGCTAAATATTTAAACTGCAGAAAAAATTTCAAACTGCATGTTGTTGGTGAAAACCATGTGAATTTGTGGGTTTATTTATTTGGCAATTGAATTAAATATGAAGCAGATTTGGGTTAGAACCCAGCTCTGGGTTTTCAAACCTCCAGTCTTTTCTCATGCAGGGTTTGTTTCTACGCGTCCTCTCACCATCTGTCCGTCCCCTCCCTTTGATTTCTGGCTGCTTCAGGTGAAGACTCGAACAGCGAGTACTCCTCGGGGAGCGGGATTCTCCTGTCAGACAGCAGAGAATCGTCCTTGCTTCGCTCCCCGTCTGCCCACAGTTGGGAGGAGAGTGACCACCGAGGATCCAGCGCCGGGGGAAGTTTGTGTAAAGAGGCCGCCTGGGTGGATGCCGAATCACATCAGAAAGAAACACCTGCTAAACCTAATGAGGACTCAATTCAGAAGCACTTTGAAGTTCCACATCAGAACATACTAGGCTCGGTTGCAGACGAAGAGTGAGCTGCTTTGTTCAGCTCAGACTTTTGTCTGATTTGGTGTTTTGATGATCGGTGTTCAAGTCAGTCTCAGGCCTGCTCAGAAGCGCTGTGTTCAGTATTCATGCAGTGACTTTTTTTTCCTCATAAAAGGATCTGTTTGGTGCTCAAGAGAGTGAAATGAGACTTCCTGCTGATGATGATTTGCGACATTCAGGTCAGTAGTAAACCCAACTAATAAAAGTTGGATACTTCAGTCTCTTGAAAAACCTGAACAGTGTGTTTGTTTTGTTGTTGTTGTTTTTTACCCTCCTCAGGAACCCAAATGTTTCCAATGCTTTGAATGCAGCATGAGTGAGACCTGGCTGCCTTGAAGTTTTCATGTTATATCTAATTGTTCTTGAGTGTGACTGTTGTGTTTTCCACAAATCTTTACATGACCTGTCAAAATTCAACAAGAGACTGATATATAAACTTGCAGGACCTCTTAAAACACCTATCTACCAATGTTTTTACTAGTAGCTGAAGAGACTGGTTCAGGTTTGTTTGAATCGATGTATCTCTTCAGAATATTCATCGTATTGGACTGACACATTTTTCACATTAATAACTGCAAAACCGATTTTTAAAAAGAAACCACTCTACGCAGTAGTCACTTTAGCTTTACATCATAACCAAATGAGGAACTTCACAGCTGCAGGCAACAAAGGGAATCTTTTTTTGAGTCCAGGATCCTTTCAATGAACCAAATCTCTCACATTCAGATTACTTATCAGGTCAGTTTAATGCGATATTGCAGATTGCTGTAAGCGATCAGCATCCAGTCAATGAATGCAATATTATCCAATGTATTTGCGGACTTGGCAGAGTGGTTAGTTAAACTGGAGGCGTGGTCTAGAACAAGACAACAAAACCCGCCTCTCACTCCCGATAAAGCAGTTTGAATATGTCATTTTTCCTGTAAATACTTGAATATTCCATCAAAAGGAACATATTCCAGTGCTCCAGAGGGAGTGAGGAAGATAGTGACCCCACACATTCAATGCATCAGAATGTCATGTCCTTTTACACTTGACCATCACCATTTATCAGAGCTACGTTTTTCATAGCGGATAACCAAAAAGTGTCATGACCTTACTCAAATATTACTTAACTGAGGAGTGTTATCGCTCAATATAAGGAGTGGGGAGTCATGTTTTATTTTTATGTTACAGTACACAACTCCTGCCAAGGTCCAGATGAAAATAAAATGTTCCTGTGTGCACTGCCTTTAGTCCCATAGATGGTTTTGAAATCAAGCACATGAAGATAAAATGCTTTGTTGAGGACTGAATGTTTTACAGCTGCTTGTTTAAATTCCACTCAAGTTGTTTTTAGTGTTAGTATATTCCAAAAAAGATTACCTTTTGTAAGAACATTGGAGTGTGTTTCTTATGATGTTTTTAAATAAACGTTTTCAAATCAAGTGCCTCTTACAATGAAAGCTTCCAATTACAATGCCTTGTTTCATTATTGAATAATAATGTTATGATATAAAGACGGCAAAACAACTTTTCTGGTGTGTCACCCATTTCTGCCTTTTTTTGTTTTTTTATTCTTTCTCCAACTGGCTATGAAGTGAACATGGCAGCTGCCGAATGGAGGACCACCTGATGACCTGCTGCCTGTGATGTACGTCCAAACGCAGTCATCTCCTTTATCTTCCAAAAAAAAACAAGGGATCACAATGAGAAGCTCGCAACAGGACTCTTTCATCAATATGCAGGAACTACAAAGAGAAGACAAGTGTGAGTGAGGAGGTAATCAATGTTTTAGCAAATGGCCTTTTAGATATTATGATCACCCTTGATCAACACAAAAATACCTCTTTTGATCATGACATTACTTCTGAGGCACATCCGTAAATTTCGATGCCTTTAAAGTTCTAATGTCACCTATTCCTCTGTGGCTTTGTTTTAAAGGTTTTTCCATTTTTTCATTTTTCTTTTTTTAGAGAACTTTCTAGTTTAATGATGACCTGATCAATATTTTATAATAAGTATAAATAAGAATATACCTGCAGAATATGCAAAGAAATGATTTAGAATTAAATTTAAATTTCAGCATTTTTTTCTCAGTTGTGTTTGTTTTGCATTATTGCTGAGAAGCAGGCTGTTGAGGCGACACACTGTGACAGAAAACAGAGAAGAAAGAATGGTGCACGTGCTAAAACGCTCGAGCACTGTGTCCAAAAACTACAATACTAACATGACGAGCCAAAGAAAAACGATATCAGAGTCGTTGGTGTCAGAAAGGGAAGAGTAGTTAATGTGTTCATTTTTCAAATCCCTGGTGGGAAGAATGTACACTACGTTGTCGTTCGCCATTTTTGTTTTGAAGCGACAACTTTTGAGGTCAGATAGGCAGTTATATGACATCATTTATGACCATGATGTCATAGTTGCTTGACTTGACCGACACTATCTTTAGCAGTACACATGACAATTTTTGGGCTGGTTTTGTCCCATTTTTTCCCCAGATTAATTTCTTTCTTGTGAGATCATCCTAAATGATAATTCAGTTATTCTTCAAAATGTGTGCAAGGCATGCGTCCGATGCTTTCCACATTTTGGGTCACCATGATCCCGTCATTTCTCCTCTTACCACGAATTGTGCAAAGAGAGCGATGTCAACACGACTGGTCGACTCAGACCTGTCGGCCCTGGCGATGTTTATTCTCCACCTGGCACCTTTCTCTCTTGGAGGACGAGCATCTAACAAGAGTGGTGTGCTGTGTTGAGTTTATCAGGGTGCAACACAGACATTCCAGTTATCTTCATGTGTGAGATCTGACAGACCATCAGAGCATGTCGCCGTCTTCATTGGCAGGTAAGGACTTTACTCCTTGATACCCTTGCTAGTACGAAATCAGATCAAGTTAGCCAACTCCCACACATCTTCCTGTCTGTTTTGGAGTATTTTCTGACTACAAACCAGCAGGTTCTGTCACAGGTCCTCAGTTGGTTGGCAGAGGTGATGAATAGTCATTTTACTGCTTCTTTAAACTCCGTAATAAATCAAATTATACAAGACAAATCTCAATGGGCTCAAAAATGTTCTAAATTCCAAGAGTGTGACCTTGCTCATTCTTTCCAAACTGCGGTCTAACTCCTAACTTGCAAAGCAAAGAAACAGCTAGCAGCCTGCTAGCATCACATTATGTACCTCCATTTACTTAAAAATTGGAGCTCCCCACTTTTAATAGGCCCCATGCTGACCTCTCCTCTCTCAAATGTTCTACAAATAAGAGGATCTATATCTGTCGAATACAAATGAGTATAAATGCTTTGGTGCTCCAGGATGGGGTTGAATCCTCAGAGGACATGAGTAAGCGAGATGGATGCGCTTTGAAAATGTGGAAGAGCCCCGAGGTGTTCTATACGTTTTTGTTTTTTTTTCATGTCGCTTATTGCAGCCAGACGCACAAGTAAATCAAACCAAAAGGGCCATGTGCAGTGGCACACGGTTGATTTTCCATTTCACCTCATTTATCCGGAGATAGAGAATATGTTGACGTTAAATCATGAACAATTACGTGATCAGATCACATGGATTCTGTCACATTCTCTCTATACACTATAGATCTATGCTGATGCGTCGACTGGTCTACTGCTCTTCCCACAAACTCACAGTGAAGAAGCCGTCAATAAGTGTTGTTTTCAAACCGGATGCGCCTCTAACTTGACCCCGTACCTTCACGACAGAACAGTGGAACGTTCCTCGTGTCGGACCCACGATACCAAAGATTGTCCGCACTGCAGAGCTAACGGCTAACGTGACATCTCACTTCAAAACTTTGACACTCGTAGACTATAGAAGTTTGCTCTGTTGTTTGAAAGCGGGCTAAATACTAAATACAGAACCAAATAAATGCGCTCCAAAATGTGAAGAGAGAAAGAACAATTATAGTTATAAAGTTGAGGTGAATCATGTGAAGGATTTGTCTTGAAATTCCCCGAAGTAGAAATGAATCATGCAAAACTGATTGTGATAAAATTATTTAAAATAATGAAATCTTGATATATTTTGCCTACCTCTTTCTGGGGACATTTTTAAACATTTTTAACATGTGAAGGTAGCTGAGCCAGTAGCGATATTGTTTCTCAGATTAAAAGGGATTTTCAGATGGACTTTTGACAAAGCACAATTGCGCTTTTGCCGATGTTCCATTGGTGGTGAGCCTGTGTGTATGTGATGTTTGTGTTTCATCCACATTAGAAAGGTAATATTTCACTGTATGGGGGAAACGTGAAACACTAGTCTTTTTGGTAAACAGTGCAGCAGTTCATGCAGCGCTATTTTTGTGGCGTTGTCAAGTCGCACTTGTCCACCAACCTGAAATATTCTGAGGCTATCTGACCTCTCGCTCTCGACATGCAGCACACTGAGAGGTGTGGTTGGACTCATTCCAAATCTGCAGCTTTTCAGTGGATCAGGTCATTTTTTTGTTGTTGTTGAATATGTAACTGGGGCTGGTCCAGCTTTGAAATGTCCTTCATGGTGAAACACTCTACACCTGCTCTCAATTGTGGCAGCTGCACCTCGACCAGTTCAGTGACCTACACCCGTGTAAGACTTGGGAATGGCCCAGTCCTGAACCCATGAGACGGACACTGTTGAGAAACCGCAGCATGTATTGAATTAGGCAATAATATAATGCATGTCTATAACTTATCATACACAGACTTGTAGCTAGCTGTGGTTAAACTTGCTGTATCCTCATGGCCACTGTACAGGCATACGCACAAATGTTCAAAGGAAAGTGCAATAAAACAGCTCTTCCTCGGTCCATTTAAGTTGAAGTCTGAGAGTCAGTGGGATGGTTTGGACTTATATGGGATCTTACCGCCGAGTGTAAGGTTTATGTGATTAGAAATAAATTGGAAAAGCCGCGGGGCAGTCAGAGATGGGATTGCAATACTTGGGTCAATGGAGCTGTGAGCTTTCGTTAGCCACAAAGTGGAAACACACCTGTGCTTGTTTTTGTTTTCCTGGAGAGTGTTTCAGAATTAATGAATGTTCTTCTTCCCCTTGGCCATCGAGCGTCCTGCCAGTTTTCAAATTACTGTGGTTTGGTATTTGTGGTTTGACGTGTGATACTCCAATGGGCCAGGTTTGTGATGCTCGTGCTGTGAGGATGCAGTCTCTGTGTGGATGGGAGCGCCCTTCAAATCTGCATGTTTACTCAGCATTACGAGATCAGTCAAGTCTATGACATCACCTGTAAGACTTGCACCCTCTGCTCCTGTTGAATACATGCAAACAACTATAAAAGCAGCTGGAGCTCCTGCTCGTACACCAAGTCAAAAGAGACAAAACAAAAAAAGGAAATGAAAAGTTCATGTTTTCCTTTTTTTCATTGCAGGTTTAACGACTATCTCTTTCATCATCCAAGGAAATCAATTCTGCTCTTGAACTGTAAGATGGTGGCAGAATACACAAGTGAGTTGCTAGGAAAAAAGTGAGTGAGAAATAAAACAGACTATAAATACCAAATTGAACTCATTTTTTATGGTCATCAATGCTAATTCAATGTGTGTGTGTTGATGGGTATGTTGTTCCTCCTTTTGTGCAAAATACTCAATGAGCTCTGCTTATTTGGATGAAGGTTTTAACCCCTGCTGGCCAAGAAGATAACTGCAACAACATGGTGGCTCGGACACCTCAGCCTGAGGTTGGTTGATTCTGGGGCACCTCAGGGAACTGTCCTTCTCAATTCAGGCTTTACTCAGGAATGTCTTCAGAAGCTCCCTCGTGATACTACAGTAGTAGGGCTATGTAGCAAGTACCTGATGATTCAATAAATGCTCTAAAAGATGAGCGACTGCATCAGCAACAGCCATGATTTTGAGGAAAACATGGCTGTTGGCTTTGTACCACTTAAAATCTGCGGTTGACAGGCTCTTCTCTTTGGATTGAAGCAACATGAATCCAGGCCTGAACATTCACAAGCTTTCATCTGTTCCGAGGAGCAGAAGGGGAAAGTGGAACTGCCAGATGTTCTAATAAAAATAAATAAATAGTAGTGTCTCACTATCAAGTATCATGCGGATTTTCTTACACCCCTACACACTACAGAGGATCAGTGGCGATATACACTCAGCGGTGAGCGGATAACTCAGTACCAGGAGACCTCAAGTCCTGCAGACGTTCCAACCAACATGACATTTGCCGAGACCAACGGTCTGTACAAGCTGATGATGACGACTTGCTGTGTCTCCAGCAGTGAAGAGGACTCAATTGAGAGCATGTTGACCACCTCTCTGTGATGAACTGTGGGAGATAGAGAGCACTTGAACAGCTATACCACTTCCACAGTGCTCTTTTATAGTTCACCGTTAACATGTCTGGGAACATGAGGCTTTATTGACGGAACGGCTTGTTTATGCTGCGGGGAATCCTGATTAAAACTTTCAATACATCTTCATTACTAAAGCCTAAATTCATCGGGAACAAATAGATCAGCAAACTGCTACTGACCTCTTACAGCTTCCTTGCTTTCTTTCATGTGGTGTGGATCTGAAACCGGACGAAAGAAGGGAAAAACACGACGGTAACTGGAGGCGCTAATATTGAGACATGGACAGTGAGGCTGGTGGGGCCCCTGACCTCAGGGTGCGGAGGTATGGAGACAGCAAAGTCGATGTTGAACATCCTCTCCTGCCTCTCCTGGGACTGTATCGTCTCCAACCAAGAGCACGGCACCTGCTGCATCTGGTCTGCATCGGAATCATCCCGCCATCTCAGCAAACAAGATATTATACCTGTGACCCTGGAGCCTCGTCTGAAGGAAGCTCACCAGAAACTTTATAATTCTATTCTAAATCATTCTTACAGCAGTCAACTCAATTATTCATCAATTTCAGGTTACATCCTGCTGTAAATCCACAGATCACACTGGTTGACCTGAAGAGGTGCCACACAGCCAACTATTCCTCAATGGTATGATTCGCTCTTCACTGCATGTACTTCAAGAAAAAGGCGGTGCCATACATTCGTACTGAATGCAACTTGGCAACACTTGTCGAGCTATTTGCTCCTTACTCCACTGCCTCTCAGTCAAGAAAGTAGGAAAATTTGCTTGGGTTTAAAGTTAATGTCCATTGACTGTAGAAGTGGATTAAAATGACATAAATAAAAAACAAAATGCATTTGGACACCATTGAGTCATGAATTCCTGCAACCACTCTCTCGGTTTATCTAGCATGTGGTGTAGACGCAGCTTGAGTCCGGATGTCCCGTGTTGTCAGTGTCGAGTCTGAATTTCTCTCCCAAAGTCAGACCAAGATAAAACACATGTCCTCAGCTGCCTTTTTAACATAGTCACTGGTCCATTGGCAGTTTATCTGATGACTTGCACGGGATGGATCTGGCCACTAGGATTTTACAACTCACAGCTGTAGATCAACTGTCTTGGTTGTCACATTGTGATGTAACGCCTCCACAGAATATCAGCGTGGCGTCAAACTTTTTGACTCTATAATTCACATTTGAAGAAGCGGTCAGACAACCCGCCGCTTCACACCAGTTGAGCAGCTGCCTGAATATTTAATTCTTCACAACAATGGGTAGCGAGAGAAAGGTCAAGTCTCCGGCGGCTGAACGTGAGGAGTCGGAAATGATCAGAAGAGATTTGTCTTCCTCCTCTGTCTGCTTCGCTGCGTGTGAGAACATACCACTGCTTGAACCGCTGGTGTTACTCTTAGAGAGGAAAAAAAAACAGCTGCTTATAAATCGGTGGATGTGTTTGATATCGATGTTTAATGAACAGAAACGCCACTATGATCCGCCGAAGTGCTTCACGCTGAGAGGAAGTGCACTCCTCCCTTTGTCCACGGCAATTTCACTCCACGTTAATTGGCACGTTCCTATCTAATCTCTGCATTCCACACACTTGTCCCCACTATTGTAATGTAAACTACCGTTCTAATTCGGGAGGAAATTGCTCCCTTTGTGTTGGCTGAGGCATCATCATCCAACAGCCAGGCCCTCCTTGTCACTTTAACTGCCACACGACACACCAGAACGTCTTCAGCGCCTCAGCGCAGCAAAGACGCTGTTGTTAGCGCTCAAATAAAACAAGACCATTTTATTTCTTACGGTTGTTTGCGTTACGGGAAAGTCTTTGAGAATGAACTTTTGGCTGTTTCCTCACAGTTTTCCAGATTTAATTGTAATTGTGCAGTCGGGTATTAAGTCGGAGACAAAACGCCGACGAATCTTTCTCTGCTCTGGCTCACAACTCGCCGCACTAATTATGCAAGTGGAATGTTGCTGATGTAATATTGTTTGGGAGGAAAATAAGTCCACACTTTGATGCACTGTCACTGGCGGATTGTTGGTTTAATTGCAGCTGACGGTGTGAAATGATGTTTTTGCAGTACAAGTTTGATTGTTAGAACTTTCCCCTCCGATCATTTTATATATTCTGATCCGACATGTATTAATTGCAAACGTTAAAGATTGTTAGGTGCGAATGTCACAATCTGTAATACTACAATAACAATGGGCACATTTTCCTGATCAAACTTCTCATCAAAACCATCTCCAATGTGTGCTACGTTTTTCTCTCTTACTGGCATGTCAGACTCCATGAGCCTGTGACTATGTGATAAAAAAAATGTATCCAGTTGAACAATACTGGGGTGGAGGTGGGGAAACAACCTTCAGTGACATCAAGTAGGAAGCAGTACAAGGATCCCTGCGGCTCAAACAGGCAATGAAGCTTGGGTGACGGCTTAAAATCTCCCTATTTCAGCGTCCTAAAGTTGATAAGTGTTAAGCGGAATTCATATTTTGTACCGTGTCAAGTCAAATAAACCGGTTTCTGATGCACATTTTATAAATGCCTCATCCTGATTTGAAAGCTTTGACAACATCCCCACAACTGGCTCATTGTAAATGATCTGGAATTTATGAATTCATTTTCTACTATAAAACCCCGGCATGCCAGGGTCGTGGGGGATGGAAGCCGCTAAAAAAAATTCCCCTCTCACTTTAAATTTGTATATCAGTTTTGCTTCGGTCGTGTCAAATATACAGTAAATAAAATGTTTTCACTGTTGACGGAATACAGCTAAAGGAAGTGTGTTTTTGGCTTGTCTTGACTGGCTCCACTAAGTTTAAAAGGGCTTTGACTGAAAGTTAGGTAGGAGAGTTAGACGTAGCTGAGAGACAGTGGACATGTTGGATAAAGGTTTTTGGCAGTAGGTTAAAGAGTAGGGGCAGGCAGCCATTGAGGTTGTGACTGAAGTGCACATGAAGAGAACAGGTGTGGCCTTGAAGGATGATGAAGGTAAAAGGTGGAGAACCTGCTGAAGAAAATTACAAACTACAGAATGTTTCAGTTCTTCTCATTGTGTTGAGTTTTGGCTTGTTTCAAAACACTGCAGCTAAATCCTGGAGGACGGATCTTTCTGAATACACAAACACAGCGTCCTCCACCTTAACTTATCTTGATCAACCTCCTTGGCCACACCCCCCCTCCATCTGCTCACTTCTTACTAACTTCTAACACTGCTCCTTGTCTTTGTGTTAGAGCGACTGTAGATAAGGCCACGTTTACATGATGACAGCACCAGTGAAAGCAACTGGAAAAGAAAAAAATTCTCACCTTTGGAAACCGTATCTACATGGCGTCGGTTTGACTCGGGCAGAAATGGATGATGCCATTGTCGTATCTATACCAGGTTGTTGAGAGGAAGTATATTTTCGGGAGGTCATTAAGGAACAGCACACAAGTGCAGCACAGCCATGGTAACAACGAGAGGGGTGTTGGTGCTCACGCACGATGCGTTGTTGCCTCGACTCAATGTAACACTTTTCTGTGTGGGTGAGAATCATCGCAGAATATGTAAGAGAGACTAGTGTATCGTCACTAAGGCCGCCATTGTTGTTTCGGTGAATACAGTGTGATGACATGCCCCAACTGGGACTATTTCCAGTGAAACGTTTCCATGGTGACAAAGTCTCCATTGTCCCCCAAAGTTCCCACTCTGGACCCTCTTTCCACTACTCGACCTCACTCCCATGCCATAATATATTGACGCTGGGAGGGAGGACGTGTCAGGATGGAATCATTGGAGAAAAGTGTCAGGTGTGATGTGTGACAAAAGGGTGTCAGCAACGATGAAAGGGAAGGTGTACACTGTGGTCAGGCCAGCAATGTTGCATGGTTTGGAAACAGTGGCACTGAGGAAAAGACAGGAGGCAGAGCTGGAGGTAGCAGAGATGAAGATGCTCAGGTGTTGAGGAGACAAAGTCAGAGAGGCTAGATGGAGATGGTTTGGACATGTACAGAGGAGAGAGAGAGCCAGTACATTGGTAGGAAGATGTTGAGGTTGGAACTGCCAGGCAGAAGGTGGAGAGGAAGGCCAAAGAGGAGATTTGTGGAGGTGGTGACATGAGGTTTGTAGGTTTGAGAGAAGAGGAAGCAGAGGACAGGGTGAGAAGGAGGAGGATGATCCGCTGTGGCCACCCCTGAAGGGAGAAGCCGAAAGGAAAAGAAAGAAAGAAAGGAGGGAGGATATGTTGCATTCCAATTTCAGGATTTTATATTTTCATCTCCGTTTAAACAACCCCTAAACCATACACCATGGCTGCCCTCACTGCTTCCCTTCCACTCTTCTTTTTCAGATCAGCCCTGACAGCAAGCTCCACCTTCTTCTCCTCCTTGCTGCTTGGACTCTCCTTGCATGTAATATTAGAGATATTTTTGAGTAAAGGCCCATTTATGCTTCCTTTACGTACTAAATTGTACCTGTCCGTTTCAAACCATGTTCCTGTCACTGATCACATACTTCCATGCGTTCTTTACGTTGGTATTGTTGTTCATCAATATTTCCACCAGGGGGAGCAGCCCACAGTCAAAAGTTTATGACAACAACAAACCAACTGTGGCAGAAGTATTGATAATGTACATGTTGTACAAAAAACAAAACGGTTAGACAATTAGACAGCCTTTATTATCCGTAAGCTTTGCAGAGACGTGCACAAATATGAATGAAAATGAACACAGCGTGCGGACAGAAATCTCCTTCCTGATTCATATGTAACATTGAGCATCAAGCATAAATGGACCTTAAGGCTTCATATTTTTGGTATATTGATTTTTTGGGCTCAAAATGACTGTGATGTAATTGTCTATTGGGGCATTCAGTGGTCAATTTGTCTTAAGCTGGAACAAGACGTCAACATTTTGGGAACGGGATGGTTGGACTCAATTCAGTTTCAATATCAGATGAATGGCAAGTTGAGGAGGAAAAAAAAATATTGTGTGACAACACTCTGTCTCTGTCTTCATGTTTGGACCTTGACACTCTCAGAGAGTGAACAAGCTTGCTCTTTTCCTCACTTCCTCGAAAATTACATAAACATCGCATAAACAAACAAACAAAGCCTGAGCATCAAACCAGACGAGCCCAGAAGATTTTCTCCGAAACTAAAACAAACAAACCCAAATCTGCTTTCAGTTAGAAAAACTCAGTGAAGTGTTCCTACTTATGCTGTTGTCTGTTTTGTTAAAAGTGCTTTCATCATGGATGTTTCTATATAGACAAAGGTAAGCACTCGAGAATCCCATCTTCAGTTGAAACTCCTGGGCTGCAACAAAGTGAATTTACATTTAGAGCTCAAGAGTTGTTAAGGTGTTCTTTGAAGTTTTGGGAAATAGTCTGTCGCATTAGATCACAGCGTCACATCTTAGACTGACTTATCGTTGCAGTGGCAGTCATGGTTATCAAAAAATGCTTCTAAAAATTACACTCTGAACAGATCAATTTGTGTTTTAAATGTGTTGGTCCGTCTCATTTCTGAAACAACTGCTTTGGCTGTGTTCCCTGTGTGACTGTTCTCATAAACCAAAATGTTCCTTGATTCATCCTGTGTCAAACCCTGGCCTTCTTTCTTCTCTCCCTCGGGTTTTTCTGTTTTGTTGGAAGCTTTTTGGCTTTTTGAGTCTGATAATAATCTTAGCAGCTCTTTATTATCACTCTATCTATTATGTTTCATCAATCTATGGTGAATGAAGAGTCGGTCCAGTTCTAGTATCAAAATGATATTAGGTTTTAATAGTTCTAGTGTCTGCAAAAAGAGCCCCTAAAAACACATTTTTGCTTGAATACATTGTCTGCTTTAACCCTGGACTCAAACAGTTTGAATAGTTTTGAATATATTAGTTTATTTTTGTCCAGTTGTGTTTTTTGTGCTCAGCTCTCCGGCTGGTGAAGAGACACCTCGCTCAGCAGGAGTGTGATTCACTTTTAATGAGACGGAGGTCAGTGAAGAGGGAATCAGCCGATGTTGTTGATACACTAGTCACCTACAATTCATGCTGCAAATACAACAATGAAGTAAACATTTCTGTGTAATGAATTCTGTCTTTTCTAAATGAATAATTCAGTGCTTAAAACATGTAAAAATAGTCGATTATACATTCACCATACATTTATTACCATGAGTCACATGGCAACTGAAATAAGGAAGTGATAAATACATTCTGAATGTTTACATTATCTTCATTTTAATGTTTAAAAGTCTGGCTCACATTTTTGCGTTGCATCATCTTTTCTTATTTGATGCCCTTCATCATAAATAGCCACTTACTTTTACTAAATGTTGTATCCTGTAAATTTGTTTTTATTAACATGTCACATCTCATACTGTTTATTTCAATATTTTATCAATTTTAATTTCAAATTTTAATTTAATTTTTTATATTTCATGTATTTATTTTCCACTTCGATTTATAATCAATAGCCGTAGCTTTCCCCTCACAATTGTTGATGTTTAAGAAATGAATTTGCTACTTTTAGTCTTCCAATTGCCTAATTTCTTAAAGTCAAATTGAAGGAATAAACAGTTTGGTTGCATATGTACCGTATGGTTTGTTATTTGTTGTAATATCCCTTGTGTCTCCTGGTGAAAACGAAATGAGCCAGAATGAATGAAAAGTGTGGTCAAAATGCATCATGACGCAGTTGAATAACTGTTTCCATAATGAAGTATTTTGAGGCTCGTGGGGTGTTTTTCAGTGCACGAGGTGTGATTTTCAGATTCGGAGTCCCTCCTCATCCAGACTTGGCTGCTCGCAGATAAACGGCGGCTGTTTGCTGCGTTTCGACGCACATTTCTTCCACAACGAAGGACGCAGCTGTTGGAGTCTCTCCGTCCGTCCGCGGCCACCGCGTTTCCACATCTCGCGAACTTTTCAGTGACGGTGATAGAATCAGATCCTGCTGTGAGGACGTTTCTGCGTAAATCTCGGCGCGTCTTGACCGCTGCTCCTTCGGCCATTGATCTTATTGTTGTGATTTGGTGGCCACAAGTTCACCCAAGTTGATCTGAGCGAAGAACAGCTTCAGAACCAAGGACAGATCCGCACCTTCGCCAGGCAAAGACAGTCGAAGTAGAGACGTCTGACACCTGAGAAGCCGCGCCGCACCACAGACCTGCGCTTGAAGCAGCTGCTGCCAGGTAGGTGAATCGATTTATCAGGTGATCTGTCAAACACCGCTCCAAACATTTGTTTGTTTTTGCGCACATTCTGAGCGACTATTTGGCGACGTGGTGGAGCCTTTTGTGCCTGAACGTCTGGCACAAAAAGCGACGAAACAAGTGTATAAAATGTTTTATTTCTTCGTCAATAGCGATCAAACACTTGTGCAAAGTACAGAGATCAAGTCAAGTGTAACGACTGGAATCTATTGTGCACGCTCGTGAGTATTCGGAAAGCTCTTTACGCGCACCTATGCTTATATGTTGGGGGAAATGAACGCGTAAATAAAACTCCACCCGAGGAAGTTTCATGAAATATCGCGTGTTTGCGAGCCAAGCGGGGAGATTTGGGTTTGAATGAAGCGCTGATCCATGTTCAAATCACACTCGGAATGTCCTGGCTGCCGCGAAGCTTCCTAATTCTCTCAGCTGACGAGTCCAGTTGGAGGGATCAACTGCAACCTGAGCGTAGATGACTGGAAATCAATCACTTCTGTCAGGATTCAAACGACTTCCATTTGTTTGCCTGACACCAAATTTGTCATTTAACTGGGTGCTATTTTATTTAGGAGACATGGTTTGGAATGATGATGGGGGATTATTATTATGATTATTAGTTATTACTATTTAAAATATTTGAATAGGCTCCATTTGTGAATATTGTTGTGGTAGAGACCTTGAAAGAACTGAACAGGTAAAGGCCAAATGACAAACTAGAAAAGCAGACAAATAGCAATGGCAGGATGCTGTAATGTTCCGTCAACTTGCTCGCACAGCACACACAAGCAGGAAAAGGAACTCACGCTGCTCCTTCTACACCACTGAGACAGATGAACGGTTAAAGGATTCATGAATCCAGTCATTCAGAGCGCCACCAGAATTTCAAAAATTCCAAACCCTCAAAACATCTGAGACATATTTATTGACTTTCATTTGTCGTGAGATGCAAAGAACACAGGCTCTGATTCCAAGACCCTTTTGTTCTCCAGCTATGGACTTCTAAACTTCTCAGGTTGCATGATGTACATTTGATACAAAAAAAAAATGGATAACTGAAGATGTTTATTCATTCTGGAATCTCTCCGTCATATCACCTTACAAGTTGCAGTTCAGCTCTGTGAAATTGCGGATACCTTAGTGCACGTCCCCTGACAAATGCTGGGCACCTGCCTATATGATCTGGATGCTTTATTGTTTTTCCCCTTCCTGGGTCGTGTTCAAGAGCTTAACCCTTCACCCTCATAATAAAGTCCACAACAGCAGGAGCCAGACAAGCCTCAAGATCCAAGGTTGTATTGTAGGGGTGGCAGTCGAGGAGGTGAAGAGGTTTATCATCACCTCTGCAAAACACAAACCCGAACCCTCTCTAACAGCCTCAACCAAGGACTACCCCAAGTCTAAATGGGTCCTCGGTCTGGTCCGTGGACTGCTCTCTTTAGGATACATTTGCCAAGGCATAGCGGAGCCTCCTAGTACTGGCTTAGAGGAGCACTGGTTCCACTTTGAGCCTCTCACAGATCACATAGCTCCTCAGCCTGAGGAACATCCAGATGAAGAAAATGTATTTCAGACACTTCCATCTACTTTCTTTCAGTGTTACCTCTTGCCTTATCTCTACAGCATCCTATGATGGCTCTTTTGGTCATGGCCCCACCATCCTCCCCTACTTGGACCACTTCCACATTCCAGCGGTCCAGACTGAAACTCTCAAATGAAACTCCCTTCAGCCCACTTGCAGTTCATTCTTCAACATTGCATCTCATGTGTTTTGTCACCTCAAACATTTATGCCTTTGAGCTGCCCAAATTGTTCGTCTGAGCTACTCAGCATTGCTGAAGTTTTGCATCACTGTGCTTTTGTTCTCAGTTATTCCCATCATAAATAAAAAATCAAACCCCCAGCTCAGGTTAAAAACGTCATTAGGATCGTGTTTGTATTCTTTGGTTTTTCAGCACTGTAGAGCTATAGGGGCCATTTACTGTTGATGCCGCCAGGAGCTCGACTGTGAGTCATATGCCACACATTCCCTCTGTATTTGAACGGGACAATGAAGGAGGAGGTTTTGACAGCATCCTCCTGTTAAGACTGGAGAAATCCTCTGCACAGGGTGGGTTGCTGCGCTGCTTTCGCTGGCGCTTCAAAGCTGTGTAACAGCGCATTGCTTTTTCTTTTTGAACTCGCCTTTCTGAGGGAATATTGTGCCCAGACAGCTGGGGAGGGAGCGACTCTCCAGGCTGCTGCGTGAGAGTATGACAACAGTTTCTACATCAAGATACTTCTAATGACGTGACAGAGAGCTGATAGAAGCAATAGTGGAGTGCTTTTATGGCTCGGTGAGTCCATGACGCTGCCCTTGTTTCACAGTTCTCCCGAATAATTGGAGAGAAATATGGTCGACTGAAGAGCACCACTGTGTTATCGCGTGAATCTGTGTCCATAATTAGGCGTTGTGCTCTCAAATCTCACCGTAATGTCGTTTCACAACTCAGTTGCTGTCACCTGCTCTTTATTGTCATGTGAAGACCACTGGGTGGAAGAACTTACTCCCAGGACTCGCAGCGGACTCGTTTTCAAAAGAGAAAGTTTGCTCACGGTAAAATATCACCCCTTTTTCTCCGAATTGAAAGTAGTGCATTCATGAGTTCCCTGTAAGGTTTGCCACCCACAAGCTGATGTAATATTTATATACGGAGGAGCCGCAGCATTCATTAGACTCTTATCTCCCGGCTTGTACTCCAGTTTGTGGCTCACACTGCTGCTTCGAAGGGGCTTTTCCAACGACATGAAGTAAGCCGAGCCAGGTGGAGCTGCCCTCAGACAAGACCTCTCTCCTGCGTGCCAGCGCGGTGAATAACAACCATCTAAAAGAAACGGCTCTGTGTTTACATGTGGGTCGACGATATTGTTATATCATTAGTTGCATCCCAGTGATTCATAAACTACCCACTGCTCATTAATCTGGTGGGCGGCACAGTGAGTCAGTGGTATTCTCAAGCGTAAAGGGTTTGGGAACGCTTTATTTAAACATCATTTAAAAAAAAAAACTCAGTGGTAATTCCGGATTTTTGCTCCAGCTCGGTAACAGGTTCTCAGCATGCGCAGGTGGGTACATTTTCCTCTGTTGTTTAGCTCTTCACCTGCCAGCAAGGCCAGGCCACCAGCAGTGCTCCATCTTTGGTTCTCAACACTGTTGTCGGTTGATCCTCCTGGTCACCCGCTGACCCTCCCCTCGCCCTGCCTTCTGCTGATTCCTCTTTCTCACGCTCAGATCCACCACCAGCAGCCCTTGACTAGCTGAAGTGGCTGCCTCACAATTTCCAACTTCACTTTGTTTTTATCATAAGTTCCAATTCATTACAGCCAGATGGGTTGGGGCCCAAAAGTGGGTCGGGAAAACAACACAAACAAACAAACAAAAACCCTTTCACTTTATTAAACTGTACAAATCACACATATAACAGAATTAGGAATGACTATTAAAGTGTAGTAGTTTAACTGGCTTATTTTTCACCACCACACACAAATCCTGTGAGTCATCGTATCCCCAGTTATTTTCAGTAATAAAGAAAATTCCAACACTCATGAACGCACCATCTGCACCCACTGACACACACTTCTGAAAACAAGCCACCGCCCATCACTGTAAATTTTATATTCAAATTACATTTTTTTCCGGTAACTATCTGGTCAATCATGAACTGTGATATCACTGAAGGGAGTCGCAGAAATATCATACGGTGATCCAAGTATGAGGACAGAGACTCCCATGCATCAACCTGTCTGCATTTTGTGTGTTCATTTTCCTTCTTCACTTCTTATTCTGAGCCTGCAATTCCATCAGATATTGTGTTAGACTGGTCACTGATGACTTAAAATGAAGCATCCTACAATGTTTTATTTTATTGCTAGTCACTATTAGCTTTTATGCAGCACAAAACACTACAAAACCCAAATGGCAGTGGTGACTAAATGTGTTGTCTTTACAACACCCGGTCTAGTGGTTTTTGCCGTGGGCCAACACACTACTTGAATCATTGAAGTTGTTTTATTGATATGATTGTATGCTGTTTTCAATGTGTGAAATGAGCTCCAAGGCTGACTACTTTTTTTTCTATCATTTTTTGATTAGTACTATCTGGTTTTCCATATAATGTCATTGTATCTTCATCACGAAACACATTTCCTTCGTAGAATTCTTTGTCTCTTATTTCATTCATACCTTTCATAACACTTCCTGTCCGTTTTGCTCCACTTATTTTTTCCATTCTAACATTCCCTCTGCTTCAGATATAAACATTTGATTAAAACTGAGCGACATGGTGACACAACAACGGCCGCACTTGAGAAAAAAAAATATAATCAATTTGGAAACAGTTCCTCGCATGCGGGAAAATATGATTGACTGAACTCTTCTCCTGCTGAGACCTGTTACCTGCTATCTGTGTTAACATATTTGTTTCATTGCCCATTTTGCTGCAGTCCAACATGTAATTTTTTATCCACGGGGTTTCTATGGCAACCCCAGTCATGAAAGCGACCCACCGTCTGGGTGAATTCTTCCTCACAGCCTCCCAAAGTGGCTGAAACATCTGCATGTTTGATTTCATGGCGCTATTGCACTCATGACATATATGTGTATTTTAAAAAGAAAAAAATATATATTTTGCAGCAGCTTGAATTCAGTTGAATTCATGTGAAATAATTAAAAAATCCATTTTGGCCCTCACAGACCAAATAAATCTGAGAGCATGATTGAGAGTAACTTGACTTCTAACTGTTTCCCAGCCTACTTTTTATTATTTATTATCATTGTCTGTATGATTTACCGTTAGTTTTGAATTACACTACTTAAAAGTACATGCTTTTATGGGAGTGTTCAATTTTAATCCTTGCTATTCAGGCCTCTAACCCACAAATGTAATAAATAAAATGAATTATTATTGCCTTGTCATTTTCACATGGTCCATCTGACTCAACTTTACTCTGCTTTCTATCGTCTTCTTGGCTGAAACCCAGTGGCTTAAGAGAAAAATGTGATGCGTGAGTGGGCGTTATTTCTTTACATAAAGAGGCATATTTCACTGTCACATCTCAGCTCTGCTCATTTCTCTTCTGCATCCACATAATAACTTACCTTCGCTCTTGTCTTCACTCAGGAAACGTCAAACATGCAGCCCCCACTGATGGAAGACCTGGAAGTCGCCCACCTCCAGACTCTGTGAACGTTTGCTGCTTTCGCCTCTCTATCTCAAGCTGCTACCTGATCCGGCCATGCTTCGTGTGGAGTCTCGCCCCGGGTCATTGGCCCGGGCGTTCCACTACTGCCCCCTCCGTGTGCTGGTGCTGGAGCTGCTGATATCAGGGGCTCTTCCCAGCATGTCCAGATTACCTCCCACCGCCAAACATGAGATCATCATAGATGGAGACTTAGTGATCGGAGGTCTGTTCCCGGTGCACCAAAAAGGTGAAGGTACAGAAGACTGTGGAAAGATCAATGAGGCGCGAGGGATTCAGAGACTGGAGGCCATGCTGCTGGCACTTGATGAAATAAACTCCAGCGATCGCATCCTTCCCGGACTCCAGCTCGGTGCTCACATCCTGGACACCTGCTCGAAGGACACTTATGCTCTGGAGCAGTCTCTGGACTTCGTTCGTGCATCTCTCACCAAGGTGCACGATCCGGGCTTCATCTGCCCTGATGGCTCCCGACCCATCCAAAATGAGGTCCCGCTGGCCATTTCTGGGGTTATTGGAGGATCCTACAGTGATGTTTCCATCCAGGTAATGCTCTTCTGAGCATGCAACTTCTGCAATTCACTCTTAATAACTCTGTTGGTCCTGAATCCTGACAAGCAGTGAGGGTTGTTTACATGGGCAAAGCCCAAAGCCCAGTTCGTATGAACTCGAACTTTGATAACTTGGATTGGTTGGAATCTCTCTCTGCTGGAGTTTGATGGTTGTGAGGCTTAAGGTCTTTCGTGTCTTTCATGTGGCTACCGAGAAGCTCTGTAGTCCAAGTGCTGTGTGTTTGGGCTCATTCAGTAAGGACAGGTGACCTGCACATTTTGTGGTGCTGTTCCTCCTGGACCCAGGTCACTTGCTGCTAACACATAGCACCGCTGTTCAGGTTCCGAGTTCAGATGACAATAACATATTTCACCAAGGTGTCCGAACTCCCTCCCTGTTTTTATTTATTTATATTTTAATCTATATGTGCGTGTCAGCCTGTTTATCCTACTTTGTTCAAAACACAATCCTTGTGAGGGCCGTATGACCTTGTGGGGACAAGGTTAAGCTTCATATTTGAGGATGAAAGCTTCGAAATAACTGAGTCAATGGGTTTCAGTCTGGTTCTGGTGTCCTGGTTGAGGTTAGCCAATGTTTTTTGGATGGTTTAGTTCAGGTTGAGAAGCTGGGGAAAGGGTTATGACAATGAGAGGTCCCCATTCCTCAGACCTGCCGGCCGCATCTGGATCCTTTAAACCAAAGCACACAGTGAGGTATCCTCTCCTCATATCACTTTATGGATCCAGAAAAGCTGACTATAATATTCCATACTGCACTATGAGAAGCATATCCGAAAATGGTTTAAAAATAAAATACGACAAAAATGACATTGAGGTTTGCGCTTCAATACAGTCACTAATAACGGTGAAGTCCGTGTCTTGTCTTACTAATTGAACAAACATTTTCAATTTGTGGCTGTGAGAAGAGTCATGGCAGCCTCAGCAATCCCCGGCACAATTATCATGTGGTTGCTCACATGAAAAGACAGCCAGAGGACAAGCAGCGCAGCGTGTTTAATTCATTCCATTTACCCTCAGTCCCATATTACCATCATGACTGTTGGTCGGAGGAAGTGTGTGCAAATAAGTTGTTTACGCTTTCTATTAACTCTGGTTTACAACACAAACACTCTGTTCCCACACGCTCATCTGCCACGTTGTGAGGATTTCAGATCCTGCTGTCCATCACACTCCTCTCCCCAGAAACCTCCTCCTGCTATCTTAGTGGAATACTGAGAGTCTTTACATAAAAATTCTGAAATGTGAGGTCGGTCTGCATCCCCAGTTGAATGTGTTCAAGGCACCTCACAAGAGAGGCTCCCAGGAGCCGTCCTAGAAAGATCCCATCCTGGTTCTCCGCACCTTATCTTTAAAAGGGGCAGTCCCTTGTTCTTTGAAGCGCTATCCTTCAAGGGCATACGTGAGAATTTGAACATCAATCCACTGGAAATTGAGAGCGTTGCCTTTTGGCTCAGCTCTTTCTTCACAGGGTGATATTTGAGGACAAGACTTGGTGGACCTTTCCCACTGAGGAGGAGCTGATGAGAACCCAATTGAATTCACCAAACCCAGGCGAGAGGATCAACACTCACACCTCTAGACAGCAGTCACATTTCAACCAGATGTTTCTGAAGGCGATGTATGGAACGTGGCAGTAAACCCAAGGGACACCATGAGGAGGAGGGGGACACGCAGACCAGAAACGTGTACAAGAATAGATGATGTTCTTTTAAATGGATCTATATTGCTGTGTGTTATACAATATTTCTAGAGTCTCATAGGGAAGCTTAAAAGTCGAAACGAATGTCATTTTTGGAAGGTAAACCTACTAAAGAAACTAGAGGAGGGATGTTGGCATAAATTCAGCCCCTGTGAGAGAGGGATAAAAAGTGTTTTTTTTATCTGATTTATGAATCTGCGCACGGTAAGTTTTCTGCCAGGAATGCTGATTCTCTGAATGAACTGCCACACCGTGAGTGGTGTGATAATATATGCTAAAACACGGCAGAATATGACCGACCTTTAGATTACGTCTCTTCAAGAGTCTGCGGTGGTGAATGCCTAATCTCGCTGTCACTTCTGGACCGAAGATTATTCACCGACGTTGGGGGACCGCTCACATTATGTAAGAAATCCTGTCTGTAACACCCCATTCCTTTTATGTTGTCGACAGTTTTTTTTTTTGCAGAAAAAGAGTAGTTCTTTAATGAGGAATGAAAAAAAGAGTGTGGTTCCCTGTCTATGCGACACTCTCACACAGACGTTCAGCTTCTTTGTGGGGTTTTCTTTCTACCACTTTAGATGCGCACCATCGCGCTGGTGAATCTTTTTGCTCACTGGAGACCTCCATTAAAAGACCTGTGAGGGCTCCCACTGTGGGATTTCTCTTTGAGGTCACCAGTTCAGAGCGTTCCGTATTATCCCAGAGCAACTCTTTACGGAGATGAGCGGCTGCCTAAATGTGAGGCAGAGATGTGCCAGGACCATCCTTGAGAAAAAGCTGTTTTCCCATCTGTGGGGAGCGTCTCTGCTGGCAGAGAGTCCACGCGCCAGTAACAAGCCTGGGGACGGGATTTTGGAATAATAGTGGGAAACAGGATGGTTTTTGGCAGCTAAACGGTTGAATTTAGTTGCTTTTCAGACCCAACAGCTGGGATGTTTCCCTCGGCTTTGACAGACTGTTTTTTCAGTCATCCGCGAGTGGTCTGTAAATTGTGTAAATGACCTGCCATTGTAACAGTGAAAAGCAGCGTTTAGCTTTTAATGATGTCTTATTTTTCACAGGTTACAGTTGGTGTCATTTTCATATTAATGCTATGGAGACATTGTGCATTTACCCTTTATTGAAATGTCTTTGTTTTGAAAGTGCAGCTCTGTCCGCTTGTTACTCTCATTGGTCACCAACTGTGACTGAGTTTTCAGGCCACTGTGTGTCTGAATATATATTATTATGGATGACACGTGATGTTTCTTTAATCCGCTAATCACATTATTGATTCTGTAAATTGCTAGTCTTAGCCAGACAAATGTCTACTGTAATTACAGAGTAGTAGAGGAGAATGACATAAACATTCATTCATTCTTCCCAATAATTAATGTAACATGAAAGGAAACATAAAATTAAGTTTAATATGAGTTACTCCCTTGGTCTCAGTGGGCTACGGGGTGCAGGCAGGCACAATGTTGGTAACCTTAAGGCCTTTATACTACGAGCATATATGGGTACTACTACTACTACTACTAAACTAATAATAATTTGTGGATGGAAGGGATAATTTTATTCCCGTAATTTCCAGACTATAAGCCGCTTCTTTTTTCTTGCAGTCTAAACCCTCCAGCTTATGCAACGACACGGCTAATATCGATTTTTACATGCTAAAGAGGTCAAAATATTGGGGCTTATCACATCAAACCAATGAAATCGCATGCATTTTATTGACCTTAAAGTTCTCCAAATGCCCACGTTCGCAGTTGATCTCCTGGAGACAAGAAGAAGCAGCTGAGACCGGCTGTGGTGTCAGAATTTTGACATGCAGGCGAAAACAGTGCATTTTGAGCACCTCAATCTCAATAAAACATGTGAGGAGTTCATGATTCAAGTTCAGAACCAGTTTGTTTCATGAGTCAGTCTCCATGCTGGAGCCCATTTTCAAAACTAGTTTAGAAGTGATGCTCATGCATTTTCAAGTTTGGGTGCACCACTGACCTTTCTACGGTGCAGACAGCACCACTGCACCTGCGGCTTATGGTGCGGCTTATGGAAAAAATGTGTGAAAGCACATTTCAGACAAGTTACGCGCCCAGTTACAGTTAAATTACGTCATGTAACCCTGCTGAATTTGCTAAAATGTCCAAAAAATAAATTAGCCATCGTGTAATTTTCCCTGCAAGAAATGATGTAACGTTGCCAGAGTCACCAGACACAGCCCTCATCCCCATCCCTCACCAAGAATCGGAAAGTTGACACAACTAATGAGCTTCTTCTGCTGGTTGCAGAGGTTAACTGCGACTCGTCTTGCTCAAATGATCGCTTAGTGAGCAGCTCTGAGAGGGAAATGGAGTCTCTACGGCTTTGTGCTGAACTCATCGGCAGATATAAGGGGGAGATTATTGGGCGTTCCTACCGTGACTAGTGGCTCTGTGAGTCGCAGCCCTGTGGCTTCTTCACTGACTCACTCTCCGAGGAGAGGCCAGAGCTCTCCTCCTTCACACGAACCTCATCTCTTGAGGAACACAACGTTGATGTAAGAGAGAGAGAAATGTACAAGACAAGAAGGGAATAAAAAAAAGGAAATCCTTGAAGGTGAGTTCAAAGGTGTTTGTTCAGAAAGAAAAAAAAAAATCAGCACTCATCACTTTGACAGTCTGGAGCAGTTAGTTTCTTCTCCCTTGACACAGCAATGTCACAACACAAAGAAATATTGCAGACAAAAGCAGCTCAAAATTCATTGAAAAAATAGAAAAGCTAAAAAAATTTCACATTTGTGAGTGAGTTGTCGTCTGAACGTGTGTGAACAATGTGGGACACTGCTCCCCATCATGACCCGTGGATTAACTGCAGTAAATGATGGTCACAAACTTTGGGTCATGACAAAAAAAATAAAATGGACCCTATCTATCGTGATAGAGAGAGAATCTTGGCCGTTGGTAAATGAACATGCAGCATCTTTCATTTTTCATCGCATGTGCAACTATTTCTGCGGCACCGTTGAAGCCCACAATAATGTAGCAGCACCGACAGTGACGCACTCTGGGGATGAGCAGCATGCCTCGCCCAGGCCAGCGTGAAAAGATTTCTCTCCAGACCCCTCAACATACTGTTCCTGGCTGTGTTCCGAAGGACAGGCCTCGAAGATGTAAAGTTAACCCCAGGTGCTTTAAAGTGACTACCCAACCCATCTAGACACAATGACCTGGAACTCATTGCATCTGACCGTCATGAAGTGCTCCGAGAGACTAGTCTGCCTAGTAGCCGCCCTTCCAATGACCCACATCTGTTTGCATACAGGTCCCGCTCGCATCTCTGTCGCCCTGCACCCTGCTCGTACCCTCCTGGATTCCATGGACTTGAATGTTTTCCTGGACAGTTCAATCATTAACCCCATCATCCCCTGACAGCTCATGGAAGAATTCCATCTGTGACTCAGAAAGTCGCTTTGCAAAACTGCACTGGCCTGGAGCTCACAGACTCTGCGGTTCGGTCCACAGGACCATCACTGTGGGCTCAGAAGCTCTTTCAGCCCTTTGCTTTTCAGACTGTTGACCAATGTCTGTTCACTGACCGGGAGCCACAACCACTTGTGGACAGCTTTTTTGAAAGGTTTAGCAGGCCAGCAATGTTGTATGGTTTGGAAACAGTGGCACTGAGGAAAAGACAGGAGGCAGAGCTGGAGGCAGCAGAGATGAAGATGCTGAGGTTCTCTCTGGGAGTGAGCACAATAGAAAGGATCAGTAGGCAGTAGATCAGAGAGACAGCACATGTGGTCAGGTGTTTAGGAGACAAAGTCAGAGAGGCTAGATGGAGATGGTTTGGACATGTACAGAGGAGAGAGAGCCAGTACATTGGGAGGAAGATGTTGAGGTTGGAACTACGAGGCAAAAGGTGGAGAGGAAGGCCAAAGAGGAGATTTGTGGAGGTGGTGAAGGAGGACATGAGGTTTGTAGGTTTGAGAGAGAGAAGAGGAAGCAGAGGACAGGGTGAGATGGAGGAAGATGATCCGCTGTGGCCACCCCTGAAGGGAGAAGCCGAAAGAGAACGAAGAAGAAGCAGCACCAGTTTCAATCTTGGTGCTTGACTTTGGGAAATGGATTTGGCCCTCAGGCCAGGAGTATGGTCGAGTGGAGAGCGGCCAGTGGATGCTGCTTGGGCATCTTCTCCATACGCTCAGGTCCCCAATAGACAGGAGTTAAGTGCATCTCAAGTCAAGTCACCAATAGATTCCACGCTGGAGTCCAAGTCAGAGTGTTTGGAACACAGTCTCAAAGCTCAATTTATTTATCTTCATATTGATATGCAGCACCTCTGATGTGCAGACAGCAGTAAACCATCTCTATTCATTACAGTTTCAAAGAGTCAGAAGAAAAATAATTGGTTTCAGGTTGCACCTCAGCAGATGTTGTTGAGGATTGTCTATTAGAATGACCTGCAGATTCTATTTCTGACGCCTTAATGACATCGTTCGCTTCAGTTCGTGGCAGTACTTCATCAAAACTCAACCCCAAATCCACACCTTCCTTCAGTTCTTGTCATTCCGGTTATTAAAGTTCTGCCTGGTCGTACATACAAGTGCAACACTGTTGGTTTGCAGTGGTTTATTAACAGCGTTGTCACTCAAGGGCTGGAAGTTTCTGTCTTTATTGCATTTTCATCCTCAGCGAGTGCAGCGTGTGGAAAGAAAAAAGAGAAACTCCTTTTGTTTTAACTTCAAACAGGTTCTACTTTATCTTGTGATTTGAGAGCTGAAGCTCACCCACTCCTCCTTCCTCTTCTCTGCTCATCCTGCCGCTGTTATTTTTGAAATCCTAGCATATTGAGAGAACTCAGCTTGGCTCCCTAATTAACACATGAAGAGTCTTTCTCGAAGTGAAGGGAAGCATTTTAATGACTGGAAGGTCGGTTCAAGTCAGGACCCATGCAGTCAACATTATCGATGAGCTATTGATTTCCACACGTCTTTTCCTCTGGACATCAAGCAAGATGTTTCTCAGTTTTTCCCAAAAATCGCCCGACGCTGTCTGATAACCAGCTGCTGTCATTCAAGTGAATACCGTCTGAATGAAGAGAAGTTTGTTTGCGTTTCAGAGATGTTTAAAAAAGGCATTGTAAAGCCGTTGCTATCCTCATAGTTTTGTCTTTGTGCGATACTGTTGACACCCAAACAGGAAATGTTTTTGGTATGTCCCTCTTGACAAAAAGTGACGTACTATCACCTAAAAAACACGTAGAGTTTGTATATATGGTACTGGATGATAAGAAAATATACTTTCACTTTATGAAATAAGTACATAAATTGAATGAAAAATCTCCTGATATTACATAATACATCCATCCATCCATCCTCAACTGCTTGCCTGTTTTTCCCTTCTGTCGTCTTGTTTCAGGTGCTCCTTTTAAACCAATGATGTAATGTCCTTGAAACAGGAATTATTTAAGGAAACTCCCCCTGCAGAGTTCGGTGTGTCGCAGGTCTTCCTCACTCCTCTTCTTCTGGCTCAGCTCTCTCTTACGCGCAACAGTGTGGTATGGCCCCTGCTGCGCCGATTCACTGATCAATCTCCAACTCTTTTACTCCCTCACTCAAGAACAAACCCCACTATATTTAAACCTCCCCACTTGAGGCAGCACCCAAAGAGGGCAAACTTTCTTTTCAGGTTGAAAACCTTTGCCTCTGACTTGGAGGTGCTGATCCTCATTCCAGCCGCCTCACACTCAGATGCACACTGATCCAGAGAGAGATGAAGCTCGTGATGTAAATCTTGTGAGATTACATACTACATGTAATATATAACAAATAAATAAAGCATTCAGAGCCTCAGGGGTGTCTGAATGAATCACCCAAAATTGTCAACACAGACTGAGTCACGGGCTGAACTGGAAACTCTGTATTTCCTCCCATCCTTTTGTTTGATGTTTCCAGCTTAACTGTTGACATATGTAACCTGTAAGTGAGAAAACAGCCTGTCAGTGGGCAAAGCTTGAGCACTGTAACCTTCGCAGGTCGTGGTATCTAGGTGAATTATTTGCATGCGCTTGTTAAACTGAAGATATGAAACAGAAACCAGGCTGCCACTTGAATCACAAAGATACTGAAACATTAAAAGCACTCTTTACCAGGCAGCTCATTTACCAATATTGTGATTATTTATTATTATATTTTTGTTTGATGTTTTTTCATCGATTGCACTTCGATAAATTGGACGTTAGCATACACATTTAACCCCTACATGCCACGCTCCGCATGTCACCATTGCAACAAAACAAGGCATATGGCTGTGTTGCAGTTTTTGTTATAAATCTATGATTTATATTGAAAACCCTGAAATTAAATGCATTTTTAATCTCAATTAATGGACCTAGATTTGAGTTAACTTTTTATTAAAGGCAAATTACTCACACATTTGCTAACAATGCTAATGCTAACAATGTTGCGTGTTTAAGATGTTGTTGAGCCTCTTCAGAACCTCTGAGGTTCTTCAAAAGAATGTTCCTCATTTTTTTTTTATTTAAGTGTTTCTTCCAGTATCTTTTATTTAATTTGAAGGACAGGAAATATGGATATTCTTCCCACTACGGGGAAAGAAAAACCGACGTGCGAAGGGGGAAAAGGAAAGACTGACAAAATAGCAATCTAGTTATCATATTCTGTCACAAGTTTGACTATAGCATGAAAAATAAAACATGATTAAAAAATATGCTTTGAAGCTCTCAAAGTATTTCTAAAGGAAATTATTTTTTCTCTTCTGTTATCTTGTTTCAGGTGCTCATTTAATATGATGATGTAACGTCCTTGAAACTCTAAGGAAACTACCCCTGCAGAGTTCGGCGTGTCGCGGGTCTTCCTCCCGACACATACTCACGCGTAGTAATATACATGTGCACGTACGATAATACCCAGCTCTTGCCGCGTAATTTTCTCTCGACAGAAGTATTTCCCCGACTGCAGTTCCATTGTCACAGTTCAAACACATTAATGGAAGCCGGCCGCTGTATTTGCTATGCAGAACATGTTGTGTATCTCTGACCCGCTGGTGAGTGGGTGGGCTGGTGTGGCGCGCATCACGGAGTTTCACTCTGTATGTCATCTAATGTAAAGATCAGATTGGCGTGCACCTCAGGGACATACAGATGGACTTTCCATGTCGGGTGAAAAAACAACAGAGGCATGAGTAAGAGACTGTCAGGCTCCTACGGAGCGCTGGCTTCAGATCTCACTGCTGGGCCACCGTGTGCTCACTCTGCAGGCCTCATAAATCATACAGCAGAAGTGGCGCGAAAGAAGTGAGTATATATTTCAACACTGTAGTGAAATAAAAGATTTTTGTCGCAACTGAGCAGTGTGAAGTGAAGAAGGGAGAATCATCAAGCAGGTCATTTACAGTACAATGAGGCGTCTTCACGGTGCAGGAATTATTTGCTATGGATATGTCTTTCAGTTATATAAGGAGTCAATTAAGTCGACTCCCAACCCAAAAAGACGAGAACTAATGGAGACTGACTGTTGAGAATGTTGTCGGAAACCAGCTGTGAAGAGCATTTAATTGCTCTATTAGATTGGTGCGCCGCAAACAAAGGTTTTTCACGAGCGGATGAGTTCACAGCAAATGAAGAGTCAAGCGTGAGGGTATGTGGTTGTGTATCCTTTAAGGAGTTGGACAGTATGGCGCAGTTAGATGTTTTCCAATTAGACCTTTTCTTTTTTTCTTGTTATTCACACCATCATTGCAAAAACACTTTGGTCATCGAATAAGATCATGGAGTGCTGGTATTTTATTTATTTCTTCATGAAGTACATCTGTGAATAAATGGAAAATCATTCAATTCATTTGTCAGAGGCTGATAATATTTCTTGAATTTTAATTGATACATATTGTTCATGGGTGTCTAATGCTTTTCCATTTTACGTCAATAAGTGTTAGCAAGATATGTCGCCTTAACATCTGGTGAAGTGTGAATGGCTGATCTCAATTTATTTATCTAATTTGTATTCACACATTACAGTGAGTTTAATTTCTCTCATATTTACACAGGAGTTGTCCATGGTTTCAACTTTTTGCTCCTTGTATCTCAGGTCAGCAAAAGTGAGGGTTGGCCTGAGACACTGCGCCTCAAACTCATTCAGTTTGGCCACCTTTCCAATGGGCTGTTGTGTTGCCCCTCTTTCACAAAGACAAGACATGGATTTGAAAACAAAATGATAATAGAATAAATAAAATAAACTTGTTTCCAAGTTCAATGATGCCGTCTTACACTAGAATTTTCCTCTCAGAGCTCAAGCTCTTTGCCATTCCCACCCAGGTGGGGCACCAGAGGAATGCTGCCCTGAGGGTTGTTCAGATTCACTGACTCAGCTTCATGTTCCTGGACATGAAATCTATGTGTAGGAGAAAGACTCTCTCTGTGATGGTAGAAAGTAGAATTGCATCATCGCGTTTCAGGGCCTTTTTCAGAGGAATGTGACTTACCCCTCTGGGCACCAAAGTTATTTCTTTTTTTGTCAGTGAAATATTCCATTTTCACATCACTATTTCAACAGGATGTAGCTTGAAGATGGTTAGAGATAAAGACAGGCTGTGGAAGAGAGGAATCTTGAGTCTGAACCGAAGTTTGTGATGGAAGTAAATTCACTCGTCTAGTTCGTTGATGATGATGAAAGCTGGCTATCATTCATGAATTCATATAGGCCTCTGTTTTGCTGTTACTACGAAACTGCTTCCCTCTCTGTTTACTCCAAAGTTTGATGGAAACACGCCCACAAATCTTCCTCAGATTGAAGTTGGAGGTGCCTGTCGTCTGCTTTTGTAAAGCAGAAACTACATCAGGCTTCATATTTACAGCTGGGCTTGTTTATATGCCACAATGCTGCCGGTCACAGTTTTGAAACGATGGCACCCAAGGGTTTAGGTGCCAGACCTCAATTCAGTGCTCATTGGTGGTTGTGGATGTGGGCAGGTGCAGACCCAAACACAAATATTACATCAATGTTTCAGTGATATGATGAATAGTGAGGTGAGTTGCCGGAAGCATGAGGAAGAGGATGTCTGATGGAATCACAGGCTGGAGATGAAGTGGGAAGGTGTCCTGAAGTGGTGACAAGAAGAATTTGTATGCAGTTTAAAAGATCATTTCAAAGTTTAGACACGCAACATATCCTCCTTGCTTGAAATGGAAGAGCTTGTCCAGATGGGGCGGATCATGTGGCAGCACTTGGACAGCCCTTAGTCTGGGTTTTATTCTCTTTTTATTCTCGGGCTCCATTTTGACAGATTTTCATTTCATTCCCTGTTGCTAGCTACATTGGTCCCCAATAGACAGCACTACGTTTGTTCTTTGTAGAAGCTTGACACGCTGATTCAAGCCTGCTAACTTCTCACAGGGGTTGAAAACGTAATATTTGGCTTATCACTAAACAGATGCCGAAAACCTATTCTCTGAAAAGTCTTTATCAAAAGCAGGACGCTCAGACTGGCTACTAAAATCACTAGCAAGGCCTCATTTGAATGTCAAGCATCGCCTTCCGGATAAGATTACACCGTTTTATTCATTTGTTCGTCACTAAATCAGCATGCATTCGACTTTTTAAGTTGGCACACCAGAAGTGTGCTCATATTGGAGCTGTCAATGGAGGCACCGGGAAGAAAACACTGTGTGAATACAAAGAGACGGTTTCTGTCACACACTTCAGTGCTGCCATGAAAGCTCCGCTGTCAAGCTTCTACAAGGCTGCTGTCTTTGGCTAACTCAAAAAAAGGGTTGGTCACAAAAGGACCGGCCTGACTGAGCTTATATTACCTGCTACTCCAAACACCACATAACTCCTACAATGAACGACTTACTTGATTCAAGATTTGAAAGGGAATCTGTCAGTGAGTAATGCACGCGTAAACAGATGAAAACACTTGAGGGAAGGCGCTGCAGTGTGTCTGTCTAAATACATCATATTAACTCGTGTCGTCCCCTTAAGAAATGAAAGGCTGCTGCAATTCGTTGGCCTTTATCTCGGGGGTGAATGAAGGAGGTTAAACTTCTGATTAGATCCAGGGGCTAATGTTTATGACTTTCTTGTCTGCATTGTTGAATGTGATGAATAAAATGATTCCTTGTGAAGCGATGTGGTTGTCGGACAAGACGCGGAAGAGATTCACAATTTTTGAAACCACTTTGACAAACCATGTTGGTTTCATTTGAGCTGATAAATAACAGGTAATATGACGCAGTTCAGTGGAGGCTGTACTTTTACTTTGACAGACTATTTGTGCCATTGCATTTCGCAGTCTAGCACAGAAAAGGAGTTTTTCACTTGAGGTGCTCGCTATCAAAATGATCAAACATGCAGTCATTAATGTTCCTCAGGCTGAGCAGGTTAGGAGCCAAATATAAATATAACATCAATGTTTGTGTGATTTGATGAAGACTGAAGTGAGCTGCCGGCAGCACGAGACAGATGAGGGCTGATGGAGAGGGGCTGGAGATGGCAGGGAAAGATTGTAGTGAAGCGGGGAGGAGGAAGGCCAAGTAGAGCTTTGGCAACTGACACTCTGCTCTTTTGATATTTGCAGAAACAAATTGCAGGAAATGTATTTGTTTGAAAATGTTTCCAGAAAAGACAAAAATATGACAGGATTAATTTATTTATTTTAAATAACGGTTTCGATTTTATCACAATATATTTGGCATGATTTAATTTGGGTTTGGGGAAGTTCCAGACAAATCTTTGAAATTCTTTGCCTCAGCTTCATAGCAACAATTATTCTGTCTCTCTTCACATTTTGGAGCGCATTTATTTGGTTTTGGATTTAGTTCTTAGCCTACTTTTAAACAAGGAAGCAAACTTGGATAGTGTCAATAAAGTTTTGTTGTTTTGACGCAGACAGTCTTTGGCGTTGCAGGTCCGACAAGGATCAGTCCATCGTTCTGTCGTGAAGCTGTGTGGTCAAGTTGTAGGCACATCGGGTTTACAAACTGGAAGATGCGCATTTGACCGGCTTCTTCGCTGTGAGTGTGTGGGAAGAGGAGCACCGCAGTGACGATGGACAAGTCAACGCTTCAGCATAGATCTAGAATGTATAGAAGGAATGTGACCGAGTCAATGTGATCTCCTCACATGGTACATTGTAAACATGTTCTAATTGTTCATGATTCAATGTCATCATATCGTCCACCTGGATCATTTCCCATGGCACACCTGAAACTCTGGCACGACACATTGTTTTTTAACCGAAACACTTGTGTATTCCTGTCGAATTGAGGAGATGGCATGCATCGTCTGGATCGGATTCTATACATTTCACTTCCAAGCTGATGAACCAACTCTTACTTGCAGAGGAAGAGTCACCGCCCCACACACAATCGGAGCAAAGAAGCCTCTCAAAAAGCTGAAGCTCATCTCACTTGACCACACACCTTCACAGCAGAATGATGGAGTGTTCCTTGTCTGACCGAAAGCTAATGGTGCTAATGGCTAACATGACGGATAATTCTAAACCTTTATTTGTGCGTCAAAGTTTGGCTACAGTAAATGCAGTACCAAATAAATGTGCTCCAAAATGTAAACAAACAAAGAAAGATATGACAAGTCATATCGTCATCGCAACAATTTAAATTAAGATTTTTTTCCAAAAATGACACTTTTTTTTTCATCTCGAGAACTTTGGTTTAGTAGCACTCATCAAAAACTCTATAGAAATACCCTTTTTGTTTTTAAAGAAAAATAAAACGGTGACATAATAATTTCGACATACTGCCCACCTCTGCTCCACAATCATTATAAGAAGTGGTGGGAGTCGGGATGAAACGTTTACTCTACAAGATGCAGCCACTGAGGATGCAAGGAACCTTTACATACGTTTTCTCCAACCACAGGCTTGTTCATGTGCTTCTCATGAGCTGTGCCCCATGTGAAGCTGTGAGCCTCTTACCAATCCTTGAGTGCAGAGGGAGGGGCAGGAGGGAATGCTGAGCGGGTAGCACATCTTTGTAAAAGTAGTTTCACTTACAGATAATATATTGTTCCAGTTGGGAAACACAAACGTGTATAGTTTAGTTTTGGGGCAGATGTATGTGTGAGAGGGAGAAACCGAAATGATGAGGGAGGAAGAAGATTCAGCTCTCCTCCACAGGGACACTATTATTTGGGAAGCCTTCAGGCGTACAAGTTATGCCACAGGGAGGAGGTGAGGCTCACGGGGATTGTCCAATCACCACTGCATCGGGAGGGTTCCCTGCCAAGAGAACATATTTTCTCTCTCCTTGTTATTATCTCTTCTGGGCTTTTGGTAAAATAATGGCCAGGATTTCATGTCACAACAGTGACACAATCAATTCAGGAGGATTGTGTCCAAGATGAATGTGTCTGTCGGTGTTTCCACTGGAGGATTATCCCTGTCCTCAGTTGAACTCAGCACCGACGCCGATCGTCCACCAACAAATCAATACATTTGTCTGCTCCCAGAGAACCAGGTATAACCTGGGATGGGACTCTAACAAGGCCCGAAAGCGACTTTAATGAAGAGAAGCAATAAAGCAGGGAGTTAAAGAAAGGATTCTCTTGTTTGAATTGGTTTATCTTGAAATATTTGTGGGGAGATTGTTGAAGTTGCAGTGGGTCAGACTTCCTGTCAGAGTTTGAGATGTTGCTCTCACGCTCCACTACACTACTGACGCTGGACAGACAGCAGCCATGCACCATCTGAACCGTCCCAGTCCACGGCTGAGATTCTCCGTTCACAGGCCAGTGTTGGTGCTGAAGAGGGAGCTCTTTAAAATGATATACTTAATTAACCTTGAATTCAGATTTCAGAATTAGAAACCTGCAAATAATCTCATTCCCTGAATTGACAGATGGCTGAGAGGGAAAAAAGTGTCAGGAATGGAGGAAAGAATCTGTACAGTGAGGGTCCAATTAAAATGAAAATGATACGCAGGTGCAGCCAGACATTTGTTTGTTAGTTTGTCCAAATGTTATCGATTGCTTTCCCTGCAGGTTGCCAACCTTCTGCGGCTCTTCCAGATCCCTCAGATCAGCTATGCTTCAACCAGTGCAAAGCTGAGTGACAAAAGCCGCTATGACTACTTTGCCCGCACCGTGCCAGCAGACTTCTACCAGGCCAAAGCCATGGCTGAGATCCTGCGTTATTTCAACTGGAGCTACGTGTCCACGGTGGCGTCGGAAGGCGACTACGGGGAGACTGGGATCGACGCCTTCCAGCAGGAGGCTCGCTCACGGCAGATCTGCATCGCCACCTCAGCCAAGGTCAGCCGCTCCATGAACCGCCAGGGCTATGACAACGTGATACGCTCTCTGCAGCAGAAGTCCAACGCCAAAGTGGTGATCCTTTTCACCCGGAGTGAAGACGCCCGGGAGCTGCTGGTGGCAGCTGCCCGCATGAATGTCAGCTTTATTTGGGTGGCCAGCGATGGCTGGGGGGCCCAGGAGAGTGTGGTGAGGGGCAGCGAGACGGCAGCTGATGGAGCCTTTACCATTGAATTAGCATCCTACCCCATCAGAGAATTTGAGGACTATTTCACAAAACTGAACCCCTACACCAACATCAGGAACCCTTGGTTTAAGGAGTACTGGGAGAACCGGTTCGGGTGCAGCCTCCAAGAACCCGGCTGCAGTGAACACAGCCTCAGGGACGGAACTTTTGAGCAGGAGTCCAAGATCATGTTTGTGGTGAATGCTGTCTATGCCATGGCTTATGCTCTCCACAACATGAGGCAGGCGGTTTGCTCTAACACTTCCAAGGTGTGTGAAGCTATGAAACCAGGAAATGGCAAACGATTCTACAAGGAGTTCATCCTCAAGACCAAGTTTGAAGGTATGTGTTCACTGAATGCACCAAGACATTGTAGCAATTTTATTATAAACGTGGAAGGAAGAAACAATGGGATCGAGGGCATGTGAGGCCATCTGACAAATATATATATATATATATATATATAGCTGTGGCCAGTCTGGAGGGTGCCACCCAGATGGACTCACAGACGTGCTATTATAGGTACATATAAGTGCACGAGGGGTCACACGTTTATTTAGAAGGGATCCAGGGCATCTAATAATATGTTGGTGTTAATAGAAAAGAGTAAGAGCACACCATGCCCTGTAGTTTGTTAGAAAGTGGACTGTGTGGACTGTGCATCCTGACCCCTGGTCATGCTGTTCACCTTGGCTCTGGAGTTCAGATCTGATGCTGATGTGTCTATTGTTGACACCTTGAACTGGAACTGAGAGTGAGACGATACAGAGGCCAGAGGATGCAGAATCCAAGGCTTAGACTTTGAGGGCCACAGGCCAAGTCCAGACCAAGACCAATGATTAATAAATAAATGTGCGCGTCTCTATGTCTAATGGAGCAATGCTGCCACATTCACATTCTTGGCCTTGGTCTGTATGATCTCAAACTCGACCACAACACGAGTGTTCAACACGACCAGCCTTTGCTCCCCACTGTTTCCTTGTTCAACTCCTGCATCCACTCTTTCATTTAACCATGAATAAATGCATATAATTTGAAGATTTATCTCTCTGGACTGATAAATGAATAAGTACAGTGTCTGCAATGAAAAAAAGATGTGAAATAGTAATAGTAATGGAAAAAAAACTGCATGGAGTTCAATTGAAATGCAGGTGGAACTTGTGTGGATCCTGCTACATTCTCGGAAAGCGCAGTCCAAAGCAGATGTCCTTAAGTCAAACAATAATTCATATATGTCCCAGCTCCTCAATTCTCTGTTCATCCAACCGACTCGATCAGCAATTAATTTGATTTAAATGCGTCATTTAAAAAATGCTTATCATTTAATTGGTCAATTAATTCGAGGGGGAAAAAAACGCAAACATGAATAGTAGGAAGGTTACATAACTGGGATTTGTTTTTCTGTTCTTGCCCAAAACGGTTTCTGCTGTATCTGTTCAATGGGTCCCCATTTGTTTTGTTTTTGTTTCCAGCTCCATTCAGACCCCCAGACACCGAGAACATGGTCCGCTTCGACTCCGTCGGTGACAGCATCAGTCGCTATAACATCTTCCACTACCACAAAGAGGATGGGAAGTTTGTCTACAAGAAGGTGGGGTACTGGGACCAGAGTCTGACCCTGAACCACACCATGATATCATGGCGTGGACTGAGGCCGCCCACCTCTCAGTGTAGCGACCCCTGTCGGAAGAATGAGGTCAAGAGCATGCAGCCCGGAGACGTGTGCTGCTGGATATGTATCCCCTGTCAGGCTTACCAGTACCTGCTGGATGAGTTCACCTGTGCCGACTGCAGCTTCGGTCAGTGGCCTCTCGCCAATCTCACCGGCTGCTACGACCTGCCAGAGGAGTACATCCGCTGGGAGGATGCGTGGGCCATCGGCCCGGTCACCATCTCCTGCCTGGGCATCATGTGCACGCTCTCAGTCGTGGGCCTCTTCTTAAAGCACAATGAGACCCCAGTGGTGAAAGCCAGTGGACGTGAGCTTTCATACATCCTGTTGCTGGGTGTGCTGATGTGCTACAGCATGACCTTCGTGTACATCGCCAAACCCTCCACCGCCGTTTGCACCCTACGCCGACTGGGCCTCGGGACATCGTTCGCCGTGTGCTACTCGGCTCTCCTCACCAAGACCAACCGAATCGCTCGAATCTTCAGCGGGGTGAAGGACGGCGCGCAGCGTCTGCGCTTCATCAGTCCGGCCTCTCAGGTCATGATCTGTGGAGCGCTGATCTCCTGTCAGCTGATGGTGGCGGTGATCTGGCTGCTGGTGGAGGTGCCAGGCGTTCGGAAAGAAGTGAGCCCGGAGAGGAGGGACGTGGTCACGCTGAAGTGCAACAGCAGAGACACCAGCATGCTCATCTCACTCACCTACAACTGCATCCTCATCCTTCTCTGCACCATCTACGCCTTCAAGACCAGAAAGTGCCCAGAGAACTTCAATGAGGCCAAGTTCATTGGATTCACCATGTACACCACCTGCATCATCTGGCTCGCCTTCCAACCCATCTTCTACGTGACCGCCAGTGACTACAGGGTAAGTGTACCATCGCTGTGATCGGTCCTCGATAATAAACACATGAAAAGGATTCAAGGTTCAAAGATTATTTTATAGTTGTTAATCTGAGTCAAACAAGAACATGTCTCATTGAAAATTTGATGAGTCAGCACTAATATAATGACTACAATTCACAACATGAATGGTCATCGAATCATTCGCAGTTCAATCCTCCTTCTGCAGGCTTCACAGAAAATCTGTGGAGGAGAAAAGAGGTGCGAGTGAGGCAGGTCGAGATGAAAAAGAGGACTGTGAGCAGCTGATGTCAGCAGGGCAAGGTCATGGAGACAGCAGCTCTGGAGGTGTGAGGTCCTGCAGCGAGAAAGAGAGAAGTAAACAGGAGAAAGGGAAATGAACACATATGATGGACTGAGTATTGTTTTGTGCTGTACAGGTCGTTGAATATATTTTAAAATGTTTTCAAGTCGCTCACTCACAATGCTTTATATGTACTAGGCGAGTCAAACTCCAGACCACGCTGGTGGACCACATCTGTTTTTTCAGAGGCTATGACCTCATTTTAAGTATAATTTTGGACTATAGAGTGCACCATAATATTAGCTACAGCTGCTGAATTTAAGACGGAAAATAGATGTTGTTCATCAGTATGCTGCAGCGGTCTATAAGCCGCGGGTGCAGTGGTGCTGTCTGCACCGTAGAAAGGTCAGCGGTGCACCTGGCTTAAAAATGCAGGATCACTTCTAAACTAGTTTTGAAAATGAGCTCCAGCATGGAGACTGACTCATAAAACAATCTGGGAAATGTTCTGAACTTCTGTCATGAACTCCTCACATCTTTCATTGACATTAAAGCGCTCAAGATACTCTGTTTTCGCTGAAGTTCTGACACCCCAGCCGGTCTCAGCTGCTGCTTCTCTTCACCTGTCCTCCAGGAGATCAGCGCTGTGGGTGGAGCTGCAGACACGCAGGCAAAAACAGCCCATTTTGAGCGCTTTAAGGTCAATAAAACACCTCTGATTATATCGGGTTGATGTGATGAAGCTTAATATTTTAGCCTGTAAAAATCCATATATTAGCCACATCGTTGTATAAGCTACAGGGGTCAGACCGCAAGAAAAAAGTAGCGGCCTATAGTCCGGAAATTGCAGTACTTAGCATATTTCAATATTTGTATAGCAGTGATAAACCCAAGAACACTAACATCAGGAGTGTTAGCACTTTAGCTGGCATGTTTTTAGCAGAACAAATATGAGACTCTAACTGCACCATAACCTGTACCTGTTAAACAAAGCAGTGCCCGGCAAAACCATGTGACCGCCGCTGTTTGGGTGAAAATCCTGAGCCATTCATGCCATCGCTTAATGTTTAATGGCCGTGTATTATAACTTGAAACAGGATCTGACCTTTCACTGCGAGTCCACTTAATGATGAGCAGTGGAGAGACTCCCCCGGTGCAACACAAATATCGCCCGCACATCAGGAAAAAAGGTCATCCCACCTTAATTATGCACCCGAACGACCCACGGCAACAGTTTAACCCCGCTCTCACAAATGAATATAAATGGATTAGATGAATTATCGTCTTTTTTAAATAATCCGGCAGGTCAAACATTTAATTTTACATGAGCTACCCGGCCTTTCTAGCGCTCCCAGGACAGATGTTTACATGCGGTGTGAACGCAGCAAATGAGATGGAGCATGAATATTAGTGTTCGGTGGGGCTGCTGTGGGCAGGGGGGGGAGGGAGAGTGTGTGGGGGGGGA